>NW_015642050.1:177288-178081 GCF_001515625.1 Sinocyclocheilus rhinocerous | reverse complement strand
ATTGTATTAGTTTTTAATATTTCTCATGGGCATTTAATAATTTTTGCTTTCAGTCTGAGTTAAATCTCTTTTTTGGCTCATTTTATCTGTAAAAGAACTGCTTAATAATTATGCACACCTGAATATAAGACATTTTTCACTTCAGCCTTCAGCCTTCATGAATAATTATATATCAATTATAAATGATTAAATACAAGATTAATAGTAGTTATAATTATTGGTCAAATGTGCTTGGAAAAAAATATGATCAGAATATCAACTTGCATAATAATTATGCATGCACTGTATTTTTCCTCTTCTGCTGTCGAGGTAATGCAAGGAATGTTGTGATTGGTTGTCAAGGCAGCCAATCAGAATTTAGCAGCCTCGTCTCTGATTGGCTGGAATTATGGCACATTGTAACGCTGGGTTGTGTTGAGCACGCGAGCTGTTGGCATTTAGCGAGCACAGAGGGTGGGCATCAGGTGAGCAAGCTAGTGAAACGTTGCAATCGCAAAAGAGAAGGTCTACACACATCCAAAAACTTATTTTAAATGCAAAATTGATTTCCGTGCGCTCTAAATACTTTCTTCATTGCGAGACAAACATTTTCTCCACAAAACTCAGTTCGCGCGCGTGCAAAACGCACTTTTTTTCAGAATTGCGGCAGAAATGTAATCCCATAGAAAACTAGGCCAATTAACGTATTAAAAAAAATAATAATTGAACACCTCAGAATGTTCAACAGCCAATCAAAATATACACATATATTTGTTATTATTTACACATGCACACACACACACACACACACACA
>NW_015642050.1:160123-177259 GCF_001515625.1 Sinocyclocheilus rhinocerous | reverse complement strand
ATATATATATATATATATATATACATATAATAATAGTTAATAATAATATATATATATATTAATCTATTAAAATTACGTTTTGCTGTTTTATTAGGCCGGGCATACACAATGCAAGTTCGAACACTCTGGAGGTCGTGATCCATTGCAGAAAATAAAACGATGAGCGTGCAAATGATTTGGTGAATAGCAGAGACAGGTCTTATTCTACAGGGGTGTTCAAATGAAAGAAAGAGCACCCTCAGTTGAAGCTGTAATAATAATATTACAGATTTGGCAAACAATCCAGTGCCTCTTTGTGTCTGCGCTCTGGAGAGTCAAAAGTTTCTCTTTACGTCTTTTTGCAGTGGTGAGCAATGTAGCCAATCACTGACATATCTGTTGATTTCTTGAACGCAATGGCCAATCAGAGGCTTTAATGTTAGAATCCACTCACTGCTCGCAAAGCTGGAGTTTTGTGCAGCTCTGTATTCTGCACACTTGCAAATCATCTCATTATACTTAAAAGAGATATTCGTTCTGTAGTGTAGAGAGCTTTATTGATTGTAACGAAACTTTGTTGGATCCCGATGAACTAAGATGAGTGAATGATTATAAAAGGAGCGCTCTTTGCACCATAGCAATGAATGGCACAAAATATATTTAAAAATAGATGTGCATTAAGGCTACAGAACCCTCACTCATTTCGGAAGCTCCTTCAGTGGAGCACATTCAGCAGAGAACAGCATAGTTTGTGTGTGTGTGTGTGTGTGTGTGTGTGTGTGTGTGTGCGTGCGTGCGTGTGTGTGTGCGTGTGTGTGTGTGTCGGTGTATCCGCACAATATGGGGGTTTTACAGCTGCCTTAGCATTGCTATTGTTTTTTTTTTTACTGTTGTTGTAGGAAGCACATTTTGGCTTTTTTAAGCTTTGCTTTATATCGTGCACTGAGCCAAAAGTTGAGTGAGTGAGAATGAGGGATGAAGTGAAAGACACGCATAGAGAGGAGAGAGAGAATCGCTCTACCTGCTTGCCTGCTCTGTGAGCACACCATCAGTCTTTACTGGGAAATCTATGTGCCTGAACAATGTCTTCTCTAGCACAACAAGTGATGAGCCTGGCTTCATCTGCAGAAAATGAGAGAGAGAGAGAGTGCAAGGGGGCGATGGCGTGAGGGTGAGAAAGAAAGACAGTGAAAGGAAATTGTGAGCAGTTAAAAAGAGGGAGAACAGAGGAGAAGAGAAGAGAAAACAAATGCATCTCATTATCTAAGCGGGCTCCTCTGCAGTGCTCTCCTCAGTCATCAGCTCCAATTGCTTCCTTTAAATCAGTTTGAAGCCCAAGCCTTGCCCCTGTCTCGACGTGAAGCCCCTCGCTCCTCACTGCCCGAGCTGCACACAGCAATAACGCCCCCTAGTGCCTACAAACTCCAGGGAGCAACTGTCTACCTGAACAACACCGCTGAGGCTCATTACCATGTGCCAATCCTCACTAGATATTCCTTCAGTTTATTTGTTAGGGTTTCTTTCCATAGTGAAATTAAGTATTTGATAGTGTATTTGTTATGTAACGTTGCCCTTTTAAGACAAAAACTGATGCTCATGTAATCCATCATAATTTGAGAATGTTCCACAGAACGTCTTGTGCTTCGAAGGGAGCCATAAAAGTAGTAATTATCACAAATTATCTTATTTCCCTTTGACTTTATGAAATTATGTTATGGGACTGAGAATGGTAAATAGATTCTTACCAGTAGGTTCGGTCAATAAATTATCTATTAGATTGTAAATGACATCACTGTGATGAAACACTTTTGTCTTTACAGGCGACCTTGGCATTGCTGTTGTTTTTTGATTTTTTTTTGCTAATGTTGTAGGAAGCACTTTTTGGCTGGATTTAGTTTTATTTATTTATTTTTTTAAGCTTTGCTATATATCAAGCACCAAGCCAAAATTGAGCTTTAGTTTTTGCTTATCACAAATTATCTTATTTGACTGTTACTGTGACTTTTCTTTTACTATCTATTTATTTATTTATTTATTTATTTATGTATGTATGTATTAGAAAATATGAAAAAATTTAAAATATTATAATACTATATATAATTTTTTGTTATTTTATAATTTAATATTTTTATAATATGCTATATATTGTAGTGCATTTTTTTTTCTTATATATGCGTATTCAATATTTGTATTTTTTATTTTTTTACATTTATACATATAAATATATAAACATTCATGTCTTTCATTTCTAAAATAATAATTAATAATTAATAAAAAATATCAAGAACATATAAACTATTTTATAGTTAATTGAAATGTTTATTGTTTTAATCATTATGCTGTTTTCTTCTAAGCTGTTGCTGTTCAGACTATTACACAGAAAGCTGTCATACTTTATTGTCTAAGTTAAGAGTTTAATGCACCATTTACTAAGGATGTGTTTGAATCAGATTTACATTTTTCCCTTTTAATAGTTCAGCTTTTTGGTTTTGCACCGTCTAGGTTTTTTAATGCTAAAACGCTTCCTGTGTGAACAGCCTTTGTGAAGTTCATAAGCAGGATTTTATGATTTTTCCTTACACATTGTACAACCAAAAATGATCTTGTTTCACACTTTTCCATCCAATATCGAGCTCACAGTGGGTAAACTTTGCTACCAGGGTAAACCTGGACAGTGCCACATTTGAGTTCGATTCATTTGAACAGACCACAAAAACAGATTTTCACTCTCTCTCGTCAAAAGTGCCGGGAAGAGCTCTATAGCCCCGAGCGATTCAGAGGAAAGTTGCGCAGCGGAGAGGTGAGAGGGAGCGCTTTGATCGGCAGCGTGTGCGTCTCTTCTGCTGGAGGTGATTTGGAGCACTGTTACTGCTGCTCTTTTTCTTTTTTCCCTATAAGCAGAGCGCTATGCTAGATTAGCATTTAGTGCATTTCTACAGGCTTGTCGACAGCGCAGGGGCCGTGCTTCATCATCCGTCGGTGATTCACACAGGCGTTTCAATTGATAATGAGATGGTGCGCTTCTTCAGTGTCGTGCTGAGGCCGGGGAAAGCGAAAGTGCTCTGATAGAAAACAACCAAGGAACACTGCGAGGCCTTTCGTGAAGATCTTAAATAACCATGCGCAGGGTTTTGTGAGGCCCTAAGTAAGATCTTATGGGAAAATGGCCCTACTGAAGTAAAAGTTGTCATATAGCATAAAAAGATCCATAGAACCACTGCAGACAACACACTGCAGGACCATTTCAGTGAACCAAAACATATTGTTTTTGTTTCAAAACATTAAACAGTTAGGATAAATTGCATCCATTTGTTGAATAATGTGTGTTTTATAGTCTGTTTTAAGTGCATCTGGGAAACTTACAGATCTGACTGCAGTTATGAAGTAGTAATGTGAGTTTTTAAAATCTCAGTAAAAATAGCCAAAACGAAGCGAAATAAACCATGAAAGATGCCAAAGGCTTTGTTATATGTTGGACCAGTGGATAAACATAAGAGAATACATATTTTACACAACCTGTGTGATTTTTTTAATGCATGCATTGTATTTAAAGTATAATTGATAAATCTACATAGATCAAACTGCAAAATTGGAGTTATTTGCTTATTATTCAAAACAATTTTTGAAAGACGTTTCTCATGCTCACCAAGGCTGCATTTATTTTATTTAAAAAAAATATATAGTAAAAACAGTAATATTGTACAATATTATTACAGTTTAAAATAACTGTTTTATTTTTAAATACATTTTCAAATGTAATTTATTCCTGTGATGCAAAGCCTAATTTTCAACATTACTCCAGTCTTCAGTGTCACATGATCCTTCAGAAATCATTCTAATATGCTGATTTGCTGCTCAGCGCTTAATATTTTGTATGGAAATCTACACACACCACACACATATGTATATATTGAGAGAGAGAGAGAGAGAGAGAGAGAGAGAGAGAGAGATGAATGATAACTCAAAAATGCAACACTGAAAAGTGGGAAGCTAATACTTTTTGAAGACTTCGAAGACTTACATCTTTTTTTTCCCGGCAGATGATAAAACAGGTCTAAATCTGTTAGATTTACACTGAAGGATGGACCAGAGCCATATCTAGAGAGTATCAGAGAATAAAGACTTGAAAGTGGACTTTTGACTTGGCCAAAATGCCATAGCAGCCACATAGCAACATGCTAAAAACCTCTCAGAACTTATCTGCGCTCCCATTGGCATTCGCTGGGTTGTGTCATTGTGCATTTTCATTAAGTTCAACTTTGCTTAACTTTGTCTCTCTCGCTAATGCTGCCTCAGATCGCCAGCCCTCATGGAAAATGAATGACTTCTGGTTGCTGTGTTGCTGCAAAGCGCTGTCAGTGTGAATGCGTTTAACATTAATGAAATAGCATTTATTGCTTTAGTCAGGACACGGTGTAAACCAAACGCTGACTCTATCCTTACAGATGAAATATATTATGTTTTCACTGATTACATTTCTCCTATCCCGGTTTAATGTGCAGAGTCAACTTTACTGAGCCTCATTTTCCCCTAAAGGGAATTTGAGTGTATTTTGTTTTGCAGTATTTAGACATTTGGCAGTGCATTTACTGTATTTATTTGATGAAAAATACAGTAATATTGTGACATATTACAATTGAAAATAATTGTACTTTTTAATAGATTTTAGAATGTAATTTATTCATTGTTTTTCGGAAATCTTTCTAATATGCCGATTTCGCGCTGAAAAAGCAGAAATAATAAATTTTCTCAGGATTTTTGATTAAATAGCTTTTGATCAATTTAATGCATCCTTGTGAAATAAAAGTATTAATTTAAATAAAGTATTGATTTATCCATACATTCTTTTTTATTAAATTACATACAGGTTAGGGGGCAAGATTAATTTTAATCACTTTTTTTTCATAATTTATCACATACAAATGAATGTTTTAAATGCATTGACCCCAGAAAATAAGACATTATTTACTCTCTATATGGATCATGTTTCCATGATATACCCAAAACGCTTTAAATTTAGCTTACTTGTGTGGCCATTTCATCAATTCTGTCTCCAAAGTAGCTCGCTCCGAAGCTCAGTAACACAAGTGTATGTGTGTGCTTGTGTCTGCTCATGTGTGTGTTTTAAAGCTCTGAAATATCTCTTCAACCAGACACCAAATTAGTTCACAGCTTGCAATAAAATAATATATTGTGACAATCCCCTGCCTGTTAATCTCTCCTAACCTTCTCCACACTCTCTCTCTTGTCTAAGTCCCGCCCTCACAGCCGTACATCCAGCTGGAGTCTGATGAGCCGTGGGTGGAGGGAGACGAATACACGGTGACCTGCATCGCTCCTGATGCAAAACCTCCTGCAGAAATCACCATGTTCAGAGGTACGCCGTCACTTAAGAGCCCGACTCTTTATTATGTCCATTAAGTGGGGCTCTTATGAGAGAATTACACTGTAGATACACAACACCGATAAAAGATGAAAACTCTCGCTGGGAGCTTTCAAAGCAGTGGCTGTAAACTCAAACCAAGAGACTTCATGATTCATTTACTAAGTTTGTGTCACGCCATCCCTTGGCAAGAAGTACCCCGAGGCAGCCTACTGACTCTATAACTTCTGGGGGTTTTTTTTCTTTCTTTTTTCTCAGATGTAGAGGAGCTGACGGAACCCGATTCTTTCACAATGTCAGGCTCACAGGATAAACTTCTGAACACTCATGCTGAAGTCATGTAAGTCTGTGTGCGAACAATGAAGGTGTAGAAGGCTCTTTGCAGTTGAATTCTTGTCACCACTTTACCTTTTATTGTATGTCCTTCACAATTTGTCATTTTAAAATTTGAAAATAACTAAGGTCATGTTTTTATGTACTGTATATAAAGGCAAAGACGCAAAGGTTGGAAGAGATTGACCTCTTGAAAAATTTTAAATTTTTTAACTTTCAATATTTCATTTATATTTCACCAACATGTCTATTTTTTATTGAGGGACAGTGGTGTAGTGATAGGGCAATAGGCCTTTGGGTATTCAAGCAATATTTCAAGGAACAGTTATCCCAAAAATGTAAATTCTCATATGTATCCACCTTCATGTCATTCCAAACCTGTATGTTTTTATTTCTTCTATGAAATACAGCAGATGTTTATCAGAAGGTCCAGGCTATATTTCCAGTGTAGCTCCCAAATCTCATTCATGATTGCGTTTAATTTAAATAGTATTTATATTTAGAGGTGGGAAACTGCCAGTATACCTTTTCTGCAACATTTTATAGACTTTTAAAGATATTTAGCTGCACTGCCCTGCTTTTAATGTCACTACGGAAAGGTTTTATTCAGAAATTTCTACTTAAATGTTATTATTTTATTTTTAATTATTTAAAAGGTCTCACCAGGAGAATTTCTACGAGATATATTTTAAATATCTGTCACTTTCTTTGAATAGAAAGTAAAAACAACAGCATTTATTTGAAATAGAATTATTTTGAAACATTAACTGAACTTACTGGACCCAAATAAATATATAAATCAGAATAAAAAATCAAATATGCCATATGTCAGTCATGACACTTTATAATAAATGATGCTTGTGTCTTCTTGAGCTGGCACATTTTACTTTGTACACAAGTGTAATTGTAAGATTTGAGAGCTACAGCACAGGGAAAGATTAAGTGAATTCTGATCTAAATCCTCAAGCAGAGCTGTCATATGGCTTCAGAAGACTTGAAATATAGCCCCAAAGTGTCACTTCATTTTTTTTATATATATTTGGAACTTGAAAGCCTCACTTTCACTTTTACTTTTATTGTATGCAAATGAGCAGCCTGGACATTCTGCTTAACGTCTCCTTTTTTGTCATACAAAAGAGAGAATATCATACCAGATGAAATGATGTGCGAAATGACACTGGACTTGTAGAGTCTTCCGTACCGGATTCAGTAGTGTTGCTACCTACATGTTTTCTTTATTAAAACCTCTTTTTAACTTTACATGCAGCATAATTACCTAGACTGACCCAGATTTTGCAACCTCATAAATGTTTAGTCTATATGGGCAAATCCTGAAATCCATGTGGAGTTTTTTTTTTTTTTCAGAATATCTTCTGCATTCCACTTTTGCTGCACTATTGAATAAGGTATTGCAGACAAAACAAATCTTGAAGGCCAGGTACTGTACAGTTAAGTGAACGCTGGCAGCACTCCAGGCTGGCAAATGGAGTAAAGTTATCAGCTCAGTGGGTTTGTGGGTAATTGTGGCAACATCGGGGATGAGAGAGTGCCACAGTGTGAAACGCATTAACGCAATTCAACCCCGCTCTCTCTTTACAGCATCAGGGCACGAAGTTCAGACAACGCACGGCAGCTGACATGTCGAGCGAAGAACCCAGCTGCTCCTCGAGCTCTCGAGACTAGCATGACCATGAGGGTATACTGTAAGAACCCTGCCATTGTGTAAATTCACACTGAATGTGTTTACGACTAATTACTCCTAATCATTAATGGTAATATGTATTTTTTATTTTTGTGTGTGATGGGAAGAGCCAGTGGATTTGGTATGTGAAATCTCAGGTCGAGCAGAGTTTAATTAAATGGAGCACACACTGTAAATAATGAAAACCACCATGACTTTGAATTCATCGATTTTCTCGCACAGTTCTGAGTTCATGGCCACAGCTGTGTGACTCGTAGTCAATTGGGCCTTTTTCCTGTCAAGTAATACTCTTGGTCCTTTCACTATGAAAAGAAATTTGCCCTTCACTCTGAGATGATAACACAAGTACAAAGAGTACACCCTGAACCATTAAAGTCAACATGAAGCACTGTCTACCATTTTACTTCCACGATGTGACTTATTTTCATGAGAAACAAGATATTCAATGAGAAATTTTTTTTGATTTTATTAATTGGCTATTGTGAAATGTGGTTTTTAAATAACTGTTAGTCAAGTCGAAATGTTATTTAAAATCTAAATACATTAGGTTACAACAACAAAATTGTTTAAGGTTTGGTTTAGATGGAAATAACTCCTTAAAATCATAGTTCACCCCAAAATGAAAAATGTGTCATCATTTAGGCTACTCATTATTATATGGAGCTCCTAAAGGGATATGGTGATGGTAAAAAAAAAAAAAAATGCAGAGTTTCTCGGAGGAACACAAATGGTTTACGAGCAAACACAAAAGGGCCATATTTTAACGATAAGCGCATGGTCTAAAGCGCACGGGCACTTAGGGTGTGTCCGAATCCACTTTTGCTAGTTTAACGACGGGAAAAACGGTCATAGCCCGGCACATGGTCCAAAAGGGTTGTACCTATTCTCTTAATGAGTCATGGTTGTGTTTTGGGCGTAGCGTGCAATAAACCAATCAGAGTCTCAACTCCCATTCTCTTTAAGGCCAGTTGCGCTCGCGCCATGGTGTATTCGCTATTTACATGGCGGAATTTGCAAGAGCAAAGACTGAACGCTTGTCCAGAGAGGAAACGGATCTGCTCGTGCACAAGGTTAAAGCGCGCGAGCAGACCATCTACGGGGCACATTAATAATTTACATTGTAATCCTTTCATTTTTTATATTTGGCATGTTTGTGCGCTGTTGCGCGTCCCTGTGTGTGTAATAAGCAGAGTGTACTTGCATCGTTCACTCGCCTATAGGCGCATATTACTAACGCGCTCTTTAATTAACAAAAAATAAAAAATATTGCGCAATTGACTTTAGACCAGATTTCAGTTGGTCAATGGCGCAGTCTATTTCAGTTGCCTCAAAATAGCAACGTGCCACCAATGCACCTGAACACACCTCGTTTTCAGACCAGCACACCCATAGGCGCACAAATGGGCGCAAATGCATTTGCTATTTAAACAATGTGGCGCAGGACATGAAAATGATAACTGCCTCAGGCTGAAACTAGGAAAAAACACTTGTGCCGCGCCTGGCGCCGCATTGCGCCAGGTGTATGATAGGGCCCAAAGTTTCTAGGTCAGATGCAATATTTTTGTGAGTGAAGTGAACACAGAGTTTTATGAGAGAATGCAAAGTTTGTCAGGGAAACGTAACATTTTTGCAAGAGAACGCAAATGTTTTGCGAGCCAACCCGACACTTCTTGTGAGAATGCAATATTTTAGAGAGTAAAAATCTGTTTTGCTAGAGAATGCAAACTTTCTTGGAAGAACTTAGTACTTTTGCGAGAGACCACAAATGTTTTATGAGTGAACACAAAGATTCTCAGGAGAATGCAATACTTTTGCGAGAGAACGCAAATGTTTTATGAATGAACGCAAAGATTCTCAGGAGAACTCAATACTTTTGCGAGAGAACGCAAATGTTTTGAGAGAGAAAGCTAATTTTCTCAGGGAAACTCAATACTTTTGCGAGAGAATGCAAAAGTGTTGCGAGGGAACACAAAATAATTAAAATACTCCTCCCAGCTTATGTTTTTCCATCACCTTGTCACATTAGGGGCTCTGTATCATTTCAAACCTTGCTTTCTTCTGCAAAACATAAAAGATACACTTTAAAAAAAAAAATGTTGTCCATACAATTAAAAGGACTGTTAATGGGATTCAAAACCACATTGAACTCCACTGACTTTTATGTTATGGACAAGAAACAGTGAGACATTTTTCACAATATCTTTTGTGCAAACTTTTTTGGTGAACTATCCCTTTGAGGAATCAATCGCAGGTTGCCATGGTCTACCAAGTAGGGTTGATTTTTGTTTCATGTTGACTTCAAAAAGAAACACTTTTCAAATCAGTTTTAGTGCATCATGTTTCACCACATAATTTTTCTGTTTTAAGTCACTTTGTAAGCTTATCTGTTATGTTATTAGGTGAGCTTTGATGCAGCCTAATGCACATTTTAAATTCCATGTGATATGATGCATTTCACAGACATAAGCTTCTACCGAAATTTCGATTTAATACTTCTTATGTTTAGGTGACCAGCTAAGAGACCCGTCATTTTAGCTTTAGGATCCCAAACTATTCTAGATTGATTAAGGGTTCGGAATATCTTCCATTTTCTATTTTTTAAAATCGCTGGATTAACCACTCTCTTATTTACACGTTTCATCTTTGTCCTGACTCCGCGTATATTATCTAACGTTAAGTTCAAGTCAATAATATCAGAAGTACTCCGTGGATCGGCATCTCCTCCACTCCTCCAACCGGCCGACACGAGCGAGCCCACCGACAACCCCGCCGAGCCCAAGATCTCCACGCCAACACCCGAGCCCAACTCCGTCTCGGACGGCCCCCGAAACACACGCGGTGGGCCACCAAACCCGTTTAGGTTATCAACAGGCCGCTCGACTTTCATGAACCCCACACCAGCAGCGACGTCTCGGGCAGGCCCGACATCCGCAGCAGCGCCCATCGAACCAGAACAAGGATTAGTTGGTTGAGTATTTTCATATGCAGCAGATTGTGAGCAAGACGGCACTTTGTCATGGCAGACTCTCATTCGTCCATCGCGCCCGCTTGATTGGGGCAATAACAAAGAGTGACCCAACCCCATAATTTATTTTATGGCAAATGTATTATTCAGGAGCCCCACTGTAATTTATTCATGTTCCACATTGACTTATTACAGTTTAAACATCTGTTATTTTGGTTTATGGACTGGTGCCAGTGTGTGGGTCACTCTTTATACTTAATGGTTTCATCAAAGGGACAAGCGATGTCTTCCCGCTGCACTGGCATTAAATATCCTCGATTTAACAATGTTGTACGGGACTAAAATAGAGTCATGCTCTTCCTGAAACTTGTGGTCGTTTTTCTACCCTTCTCTTTCTTCTTCTTCCTCCATTTCCTCTCTCTTCACTGGCACTAACATGAAAAGAAGCCCGTCTTCACAGAACAAAGGCGAGATCTTTTGTTTTAATAATATTTTCCCTCCTTCTCGCACACGAACCATTCCTCTTTTCATTTCTTCTCGTGAGCCGTGCTGCGATGCATGCGAATACATACGAATGATTCGAACTTCTATTGATGTCGTAACCCTTCATTCACTTCCTTCAGTTCCCCCGCAGGCTCCGGTGATCATGGGATTAGAAAATGAAGAGGTCAAAGCTGGTTCCTTTCTCAGGGTGGTGTGCATGTCGTACGGGGGCAACCCACTGGCCACTCTGCATTGGACTAAGGTGAGAGAAATATGAGAAGTTCATCCTTGGTTGCCCCTTTTCTTTTTCCGGAATAATTACTTGGCCTCTTCCTTTGCTTGAATAGGATACGAAATAAGACCTTGAGTTTGTTTTATAGTTATCGATTAAAATGTTATTTCCCACAAATTAAAGAAAGATATTTTTTTAACAGTAACACTTTACAAAAAGTAACAATAACTAGCATTAACAATTAGCAATACATTTTTTACAGTATTTATAAATTTTTTGTAGCATCAAATATAACTGTTCTTTGTTAGTTCATGTTAACTCAGGTCCATTATATTGAAGATACAACTTTTGATATTAATAATGTACTGGTAAATGTTGAAAATAAAATTAACTAAGATTAATACATTCTTTAGAAGTATTTTTTCATTGCGTTAATGTTAAGTAATGTAGATAACTAATGGTAACAAATGGAACCTTATTGTAAAATGTTACGGTTTTTGTTACCGTTACAAATGCATTGAACACAAATACATTTGTTTAAAAAAATTGAATTAATAAAATTAGTCTAAATGTTGTTTCCTATGTCACAATTTTAAGAAATATTACATATTTTTTTATAATTAGGGAAAACCATGTGGTTACAGGGTTTAATGCAAAATGTGGGACATATGTAAGCATGTATTGTTATAATTATTAGAAATATGAATTATTGTTTATTGTATTTTCCTTTATACTGTATATATATATATATATATATACACGTATGTATGTTTATTTTTAGGCCGACACGAGCGAGCCCACCGACAACCCCGCCGAGCCCAAGATCTCCACGCCAACACCCGAGCCCAACTCCGTCTCGGACGGCCCCCGAAACACACGCCGTGGGCCACCAAACCCGTTTAGGTGTATATGTACTACAATATATTGAATATTAAACAGATTATGTCAATTAATTATTAATAATAATTTATTATTGTATGTTGCTGTAATTGTTGATACAGTACAATTGTGAAGGTCAAGACCTCTGAGGTGGGAGAATCCAAAATCATTACTTTTTGGGTAGAGGATATTAGGTTAATTTTATTATGGAATAGAACAAACCAAAGAACAAAAAACGTAAAAAGTCACGGGACACCAAATTTTACTGTCCAAATGTTACGTTAAGCAGGTAGCTGTTAGATGAAAAATGATGGAATGCTTCATTCAACCATGCGAGAGCTGTTTACCAAAATGCTTTGCAGGCCAATTACCATGAATGTAATGCCAAAAGGTCACAGTGGAACATAGGTTGCTAAAGTAATTTGAAGGTAGAATCTGGCAGGTGCACCAGTGGTTGTTATATTCTCGAAATTGTCTCAACCTCAGGAATTATGAAGCATTAGCGTCTCAAACAGCTTAATAAATGTGATGCAAAGCTTCAGTGCCACTGAAAATTCTGCTGAGACTGTGTCAGAGGACTAACTCAAGATAACAGCGTGCATATGTTCACAAAGAGAGACTATGCTGTGAGCACAGAATGAAGAAAAACAGAGCTTTTTTATAAAGGCCATTCAACATTTCTTAAAGACACTCTGAGAGTGGCTCTCGGGTAATGTTAAGTGAACTGCCCTAGTATAAATTTTTCTCTTAAATAGGACATTAAGAAACTATGATAAATGTATTTTTTTTAATTCACCCATTTATTTTAGTTTGTTTGTTTGTGTGTGTGTGTGTGTGTGTGTGTGTGTGTGCGCGCGAGAGAGTCTGTGCGTGAGTGAATGACTAAACTCAGCAAGCCTAGGGGAAAGCTGAGAGCTGCAACCAAGAACTTTATTAAACGTCTGTGTTTAGAGACAGAGAGAAGATGTCAAGCTTTAAATCATTTGCAAGTGAAGTCTAGACTGCTGAATCTACTTTTCAATTCATGTAGTGTCCCGCAGACAGACTCACAGTGGAGACTCAATTTACTTTGATAAAATGTGTCAGTCCTGACATCTCTAATAATTTTCAGCTAATGCAAATGTTAGCGTCTGCAACACTGTTGACTGGATGACTGATCTCAGACACAAATGTCTTTTTCTAGAAGTAAAGTTGGCTTCTATCTATCATCTATCTATCTATCTATCTATCTATCTATCTATCTATCTATCTTATCTGTCTGTCTGTCTGTCTATCTCTATGTCTGTCTGTCTGTCTGTCTGTCTGTCTGTCTATCTGTCTGTCTGTCTGTCTGTCTGTCTGCCAGCCCGCCCGTCCTTCAGTTCATCTATCCATATATCTGTTCATCTGTCTGATCTGTCTGTCCATATATGTCTATTCATATGTCTATATGTCTATTGTCTATCTATATGTTTGTCTGCCTTTCTATCCATCATTTATCCATCCATTCATTCTCCTATCCATCTATCTATCTGTGTCATCACTTTTCTCTTTTTCAGAACGGAGAAGTCCTGTCCACTAGCTGGGAAGAGGACGTTGTGTCACGTCGGTCCAGTAGTGTGTTGAAAATGACGGTGAAGCAAGAGGACAATCATGCTGTGCTGCGGTGCGAGAGCGTCAACCAAGTGTCTCGTTCACCAATGTCCCTCACACGCACTCTGAGCGTCCTTTGTGAGTAGTCCAGAACACATTATAGCTCTTAATCTTAAAAAACTTCTGCTCAAAAACCCATCAAACTTCTAAGAAGGCCACAAGCCTCTTGTTGCTAGTAGTTTTCAAAATAGCCTTAAAACAAAAGCTTGATCTTTCATGACACGCTGTCCCTTACCATAAGCCAATTACACATGGCTGTATCATGGCTGACAAGTAAATCAGGTCAATACTTGCTGCTACTTCCAGTTTCTGTAATCTTTCATTAACAGAAGATGGTTCATGACGGTCTTGTTACAACAAATTCCAATGTCAAACAACCCTTTCTTATCTCAAATCTACTTCTGTCAGGACCACTATCGTCAAAGATGATTGACAATTAGCATACAGTTTGAATTGGCGGTATGGTTCTGTTCTGGGCAAGAACTCCCTGCGCATCCATGCAGCCTAGCATGGATGAGAGCAGGGAGAGCAGCGATAACCCCCCTCCCCCAGGGTAAACAGAACAGAACCAACATAAATGTTTTGCGGATATCGTTAAAGTTCAATAATTTTATGTACACATTTTAGAATTAGTCTGATTCAAAGGATAATCAGAAGGCTGAATCCTGACTGACAGAGGAGGAGCTGGGGATGGAGGAGGGTAATTAGCTATTGAGCAATACGAAAACTGCTGATAATACTGAGGGACCTTATATATGAATGCTTAGATAGGTGTCATATTCCTATAGGTAGATTGGGATCAGCTGATGCGAGCTTGACTGACGTGACCTGCCAGAACTAACGCTACACTTGATTTTCATTGGCACATACCTCTTATTGAGAATATTTCCTAGTGCACACAAATACTGATGTCAGTTGGGTGTTATTAGAAGATCTCTCTAGACACTTCACTCGCCATTTCATTGATCAGCTAGATCATTATTTCTGGACTGTAAGAGGATCATGAGAACATATCTTAATGGCCTCAGATCTGTTGTGGCATGACTAGCTTGTTTAAACAATTTGCTGGAGAGATCTGCCGACTGTCCATTTATCTTGCTTCTCTTTCTGTTGTGGTGTTCACTTTTCCTCACAGTTGAGCCAGCCAAGGTAGCGCTACTAGGCTCCTTTGAAGCCATAGAGGGAGAGGAGATCAATCTGCTCTGTTACACTTCCTCTAGTAATCCTCCGGTCCACATCCGCTGGTGGCTCGGGTTCAGGGAGCTCAACAGTACGGATGTTACCATCTCTGAGGTATTTAACCTAACACTTTACAGTCAAAATCGAGGATGTGAAACTCTTCTCTTACAAAAATGGCCATAGTTTTTGACCATTGTTTTGTACATTATTGACACAGACTTTACCTTTTCTGATCCGCTTCGGCTCTTTTCAGCAAATTTTTTTTTTTTTTTTTTTTGACACTGTTTCTGTGTCTTGCTTTTGATAGGTCCATCTAAACACTTTCACAAGCCATTATGCCAACAATGAAAAGCTTTGTGAGGTGTAGCCCCTGATTAATGGAATAATTCTCGATTATTGTGTGAAATAAAGCCAGCGAGCCTTGACCCGAGAGTGATTCAAAGTCTCCATCAAGACTCTGCTTTTACTTTAGATTCTATTAGTTACTACATAATATTCTGTGAGATCAGGGGCTTTTAGAGTCTCTCTCTTTTTTTTTTATCTCGCGCTCTTCCTCTCCAGAGGTTGATTTGAATGAAACATAAGTGAATAAAAGCCGACCTGAGGCTGCTCGGCGCTTCACAGGACCCTCCTTGTTCATTTGGAGGTGTTTTACATCTGATCTTACATTTAGATGCTGGTGTTAATTTATTATTTTCTTTTTTTTTCCCTCAGAGCTACTTTTTATGAGATGAAACTAATACAAATATATATATATATATATATATATATATATTTCAAAACCTTGGCTTTGCTAAGTTTGCCTCACTTAAATGTTTATGGTCGTTTAGTGAGATTATAAGAGCCACAATGGACGCCAACGCTTTTGTCAAAATGATTTTCTTTGCATTTAATCATCAAATCACATGAACTACAGTATCTCTGATTAAACAATTGATGCACAAGGTCAGTTTCAAGCATGTCTACCATTAAAGAGACAGTAAGTCACTGTAGCATAATTTAATGTTTCCACTCCTGTGTGCAAAGAGTACACTTTTCCTTATAATAGCCCTTTACACAGACCATATATTATGCTGCTCAATAAAAATGAAAGGTCTCATGAAATATTTGTGTTGCAGGGGGATAATGGTGGGATGATGACGATGTCTAACTTGACGCATAAAGTGTCACGTGAGGACAACGGTCTTTCTCTGACTTGTGAGGCGTTCAACAAAGGCACCCACTTCTCTAGCGTTCGGTCTGAAGAGCTCATTGTTTACTGTGAGTGACCGCTAACATTTTTATCTAACATTCAGGTAGAATGATCCCTGATACATTCATTAATGCTGTTGCTTAACTACCAAGGTCATAGGTTTGATTCCCAAGAACTTTATTTTTTTAAGAAATTAATACTTATTTTCAACATGGATGCATTAGATTGATCAAAAGTGACAAGACATTTAAAATTTCACAAAAAAATTCAAATTCAAATAAATGCTGTTCTTTTGAACTCTCTGTTCATCATAGAATCCTGAAAAAAATATATGTTGCAGTTTCCACAAAAATATTAAGCAGCACAACTGTTTTAACATTGATAATAGTAAGAAATGTTTCTTGAGCAGCAAATCAGCATATTAGAATGATTTCTGACGGATCATGTGACACTGAAGACTGGAGTAATGATGCTGAAAATTCAGCTTTGATCACAGGAATACATTAAATTTTTAAATATATATTTTTAAAGAAAACAGTTATTTTAAATTGAATTAATATTTCACAATATTACTGTTTTTACTATATTTTATTTGAATAAATGCAGCCTTGGTGAGCGTAAGAGACTTCTTTCAAAAATATTTAACAAGTATTACAGATCCCACACTTTTGAACAGTGGTGTATTTTGAGACAAATGTATACCATGAGCCCATTATAACTTTATCTAAAATAAATGTAAATTTAATAATGTGCTTTTTTGCAAATATCTCAGCAATGTGCTTATTGGAGTATTAGTTCAGTTGATGTCTGTTCCTCTTATCCCATTCTTTTTTTAACAGATCCTCCTCAGAAGGTGTGGATAGATGCTCCTCCACCGAACGTCTTCTTACACTCTGGGACAACTCTTCGTTTGGTCTGTTTCTCCAGTGGTGGCAATCCCACAGGTCAGCTGGTCTGGTTGAAGGTGTGTAGTGGTATGAACGTTTTTCATGACAGTTACAGATATGTTTTTTTAGCTCTGCCATTAAATAATCCTCCATGTCTGTGTGCACCTACCGCTGTGACTCCTCCAACAAAGCCAAGAAAGTTCTGTCTGCCCAGACCAAACTCAGGGTTCTGTGTATGTTTAGAAAAAAACACACACCATACAGTGATGCTAAACCACTTTTTTTTTTTT
>NW_015642050.1:139287-160052 GCF_001515625.1 Sinocyclocheilus rhinocerous | reverse complement strand
TTTTTTTTTTTTTGTGTATTTATCTTGCTAGTCGCCAGTTAATACATACTTTGTCACTTATCAAAGACGTCATTCAACAAATGATTTAATTTGTTGTACAATTCATACTTTCTGTATTTCCATTTTTTCTGCCTGTCAAACATGATGATAGCATAATAAAACTTCACTCAGCATATTTTATTGTGCATTTGAATTTTGAGTTGCACAACAAATAAAACTATAAAATTGCCAAAAAGACATTTTAGTTATTATTATTATTACATTCATAAGGATGTATTAAATGTATCAAAGAGTAAAGACATTTATAATTTACAATAGATTTCTATTATATTCAAATAAATGTTCAAAATTCTTTTGAATCCTGAAAAAAAGAAAAAAATCACGGTTTCCACAAAAATATTAAGCAGCACAACCATTTTTAACTTTGATAATAATTAGAAATGTTTCTTGAGCAGCAAATCAGCATATTAGAATGATTTCTGACGGATCATGTGACACTGAAGACTGGAGTAATGGCTCCTGGAATAAAAGTACATGTTATAATATATTAAAATAGAAAACATCTATTTTGAATTGTAATAATATTTCACAGTATTACTGTTTTTGAAGGATTTATGATCAAAAAAATAAAAAAATAAAAATAAAATGCAGCTTTGGTGAGCAATGCACCCCAAAAAAATACAGCCTTGGTACTTTAATTGTATTTATATTTTCCATATAACCATTTAAATTGTTCAAATAAATATGTAAATAAATACAATTTCCAACAAAACATTTCAGTGAATATAAAATATATATATAATGATTTATAAAATGTTATATATTTATATTTTTTTGTTTTATTTTAATGCTTTATTTGTCCAAAATTGTCCTAAAAGTGTTCAACGAGTACAACTATTTCATGTGTGCAGCGAATAAAACTGTCAACATAGAGTTGAGCATAAAAGTTTCTTAACAAAGAAACTATGAATCTTAATATTCTCATGAATCATGTATGGGTTGTTAATAGATGGGGTTAGAACTTTTCAGTTTGTGAGTTTGGATAAAACTGGTAAATCTGGTGAATGACTATTCTTTTTGGGTATGCCTTAAAATCAAGCCACATTCTAATTAGTTGTTCTTGGTATTGTCTCTCGATCAGTTCCGGCAGTGAGCGTGAAGGTCGTGGCCAAGCAGCAGGAGCTGCGCAGGGGTCAGACGCTGGACCTGGACTGCCTGGCCGGAAGCAGCAATCCCACTGCAAATATCAGCTGGAGTTTGGGCCCCGTCATGTACTGAAACACTCACTTACAAATCATTACATACATGCACAAATACACACACACACACAACCACAGCTAAATACAGTATTACTAAGTCCAAGACTCCCAAGGTGATTTTGCTGTCCATCTGATTAATTCACATAAATAGACTGCAGAGTATTGCCCCTTGGTCCACAAAACACAGGCAATACATGTACATTTCAGGTGAATTTTGCTCCAAAATTACTCAAGTCATTTTTAATGCTGAGAAGTGTGCAGTAATTGATGTCTTCTGATGTCGATCTGTACAAAAAGAGCAGAAGTTGTGCAGGAGGGCTCAATAAAAGCTCTTTGTAGAAGCAGGAAAGTGTAAAATGTTTGCATAGGCTGATGGGCAGTTTGACAATCCATCCGAGACCTTTTTTTAATGTCTGTATTAGGTTTCGACTGGCAGCCGGTGATCACTAAGTCATTACCTTGTTAGAGTCAGTCTCTGGCGCTGTCAGTGTGTGGCCAGTTGAAAGAAAAAAACTTTACGGTGATTGTGAACAGATCAGTTGTAGTTTTTTTACCAGCTAAGCCAAATGATATGGCTCAGCTTTTATTTCTAAAGAAATTCTGCTATAAAACTACAGTGTTTGTGAGCGGAGGACTGGTCTGTTTCGAGTTTTATAGGTTTTCAGTTTTGTCGGATGGTCCCTGCGGGGCCCTAACGCATGTCGAGCAAACAAAAAGATTTCACAGCAGGTGAACGCTATTACTGTGAAGGCCTTTATCGAATATTCATAGTCTATTTTTGCGATATTACTCCAAGGGGAAGTTTTTTAAATTCGTCTTCTTTATATAAAATGTCCATGTGAAATAACATTGTGAATTGTCATGACTTTTATGAAGCTTGATTTTTTTTCTCTCTCTCTCAGGCTGAAGGGAGTTGACCAGGCTCCTAAAAAGGCTGAATTTGGTGGAATGTCCCGAACCAGTAAGCTTGCCCTCACTCTTGAGTCCCATCACTGGAAGAAAAGGATCACCTGTCAGGCCTTCAGTAACGTGCTGTCCGAGGGTGTCAACAGCTTCTACACTCTCAATGTGCTCTGTGAGTTTTCTGAACACGTTTGAATGGGATTCATTTGATAAATAATATAGTCAGCTGACAGTCCTGTAAAAACACAATGTCAAAATATAGTCAACAAAAACAATTGTTCATGAATAATTGCACGCCAGTAGATAGTCAATTAAAGATTTGCTAGAGCTGAGTAAATCTTTGAATAGACATTGCAAAAAGTGGCCTTAGACGTCAATACTAAACGTTTTTTGCTTTATTTCCATGTTACTGTATATAAGTCATTTTACAAATGGTTTTGTCACCCTCTGCACAATAAATAAACGTATTTATTTTTTGTTTATTTATAAACTATGGGATTATTCATCTATTTATTTATTCATTCATAATCCTGTATAATCCTGTTTAATAAAATGTATTTATTTATTTGTTTGTAATAAATAAATAAATAATGGGTTAATTTACTTATTTATTATCCCATATATAACATAAAATAAATAATTCAAGCAATAAATAAAGCATTTATTTATTTAATTGCCAAATAAATAAATACATTAATTATTTATTTATTTATTAATAATGGGATAATTCATTAATAATTAATTTATTAATAAATAAATAAAATAAAATAAATTATGGGATAAATGTATTATTTATTATCCCTTATGTCCAATAAATGGGTTAATACAATGAAGTATCCCATTATTCATTCATTCATTCATTCATTCATAAATAAATAAAATTATTTATTTATTTATTTTATGCTATATTTGAGATAATGATTAAGTAAACCATCCCATCCCATCCCACAAATTAATAATTAACAGGATAATAAATAAACAAAAGTATTTATTTATTTATAATTAATAAACAAACAAACAAACAAACAAATAGTACTTTTAATAATTTATTATCTAATTAATTACTTGAATTTGTTCATTAATTTAATTAGTTAACTAATTTAATTTGTGTTCTTTTGTGTTCTTATTTCATACATTTTTATAATTGATAATTGATAATTGTAATTGATAGCCTTAGTTTTAACATGGGTTTGGTTTGTGTAGCTTTCTGTTATTTTGCTCTGGCAAGTATTCTGATGTATGTTTGAATGAGCCTATACCTGCTAATATGTATGGCGAGTATGTGGTATGATGTGTGTGTATGTGTGTCTTTGTGTCTGCAAAATGATTATGGTTTGACTTTGATCTTGTTTTGTCTGATCCAGCCAGCCACCTCTTCAAAGCCTAACACACTTTGTGAGCATGACGGAATGTCACTGTGTATCTCTGTGTGTGTGTATGAGTGTGTGTGTGTGTGTGTGTGTGTGTGTGTGTGTGTGTGTGTGTGTCTCTTTGTCTGTTTCAGAACCTCCACAGTCTGTGATTTAAATATCTGTCTGTGTAAGAACAGACCATAAATTATCACCTTGCCTGCTTTATTGTCTTATATTAAGATAATATTTAATCTTTCACTTTCTTAGTGTTTGTGAATATATTTGAACTTGTGTGTGTGTGTGTGTGTGTGTGTGTGTGTGTGTGTGTGCTTGTAGATGTAAGCAAATCGTTTGTGTTAAAATCTGCATTTGAATCCTCATTCGCTCTGAAATGACACAATGTACATTAATGAGACAAACACATAGAAGCCCCCCAGAGAGATCAACAGCACAATAAATCATACGCCTTATTCACAACAGACCAGTGCAGCGCCAGACGTTAGAGAGGATAACGACTCAAAATCTGCTGCTTTCTCAAATCAGTTCTCATGAGCATGATGCAAAATTAACTTTTTGCCACATGTGAACTGAGAAAATGTTACTAGCTGTAAATTGTGAATTTCAGAACATGTTTTGAACATTTCTTCAGTAGATCATCTGTATCTCCTGGACTTGTTTAACATCAAAACAATGTAAATTGAAAATATTTTGGTTTGTTTTTTAATCAATTATAAATATTATATGAATTTCAAAATGAAACGTCAGTTTATATCTCTAATTCATAGGGTGTTAATGGCAGTGCAGAGTAAGTGTTAGTCTTTAATTAGAGTTGCTAATGCATTTACTTATTTGTTAGATATGTTGCTTATGTACAGTGTGGTGCGACAAGCACTTTGCTTTGTTTAACTGTTGTGTTCATTGTCAAGTTTAGAAATAGGTTTGCTTACATATTAGCACCTTCAAATGAATGTGATGTATCTGTGTGTGTCATTGTGTGTAATTCAGTTCCTCCGGCACAGCACCTTGACAGATGTGATCTCGTGCTAATGTATGCAGCCTAAATGAGTGTCGCTGTCGCTCTGAATGCAACACAGCGCTTCCGGTCTTCATCTCCGTGCTGAAAGCTTCTCTAAGCAGTCTTGTGTCGAGGTCCTTGCGGTATTCCTTTAAAGAGGTTTCTCTGGGAGAAGTGTTTTAGCGGATATGCCAGCTGTTTCAGTGTGTATATAAGTGCAGGATTTGAATAGTTCCGTTTTGTGTTTGGTTTTGTGGATTTGTACTGTCCCAGCTCTGTGATTCACCTGTTCTGTGTGGGTTGTGTCACGTCTGTATGTCTGTGACAGAAAGAGATCCTCGTTATCACTTCGACGACTGGACCCTGGAAATCGTGAACGTTTCTCGGCAAGACGGGGGCGAATACATCATAGAGTGTTCCAACGCTGAGGGGAAGAACCGCACAAAGCTCAAGCTGGATGTACAGTGTGAGGAACTCAAAACTAACTCTGACACCTCAGCCTAACTAGGCCAGATGCAACAAGCTTTGAATATCACGTTTCTCCTCCCTGAAAGCAAAATGTTATAGTAAGCAACAGATAACCATCAGAACATGCAGTGGAGGTTTAAAATAATTTGTTTGAAAACACATTCAAAATGTGATTTAATACCTGCAAATAAGGATTTTTTAAAAATTTACTTTTTTTATTACAATATATATATATATATATATATAAATTTGCATTTATACATAATCAATATTCAACATATTCAATTCATGTGGCATTAGTGGCTATTAGTAAAGATGTTGACTCTGTGTCATCTTTCTTTTTAGTTTTTTTAGTTGGGAGTTTGTCTCCCAACCATCCATGACTGTCAACACTGTCAAGACATTTTGGGTGCCTATATTTGTCATTTTGTAATTAATATCTAAAAAGATTCATATTATTATTATTATTATTATTTTAATTATATTTTTATATTTTTGTTTTTTTATATTTTAAGTGATACAAATTTGTTTATGGTTTTAGTTAAGGCTAATAACCCTGAATTATTTAATAATATTACATATAAATAATACATATATGCAAAATATAATGTAACATTATATATTATATTTTGCATATATGTATTATTTATATGTAATATTATTAAATAATTCAGGGTTATTAGCCTTAACTAAAACCATAAACAAATTTGTATCACTTAAAATATAAAAAAACAAAAATATAAAAATATAATTAAAATAATAATAATAATAATAATATGAATCTTTTTAGATATTAATTACAAAATAGGCACCCAAGGCACCCAAAATGTCTTGACAGTGTTGACAGTCATGGATGGTTGGGAGACAAACTCCCAACTAAAAAAACTAAAAAGAAAGATGACACAGAGTCAACATCTTTACTAATAGCCACTAATGCCACATGAATTGAATATGTTGAATATTGATTATGTATAAATGCAAATTAATCTAATCAGGATGTATTTTCACAGTACTGTGAGAAGCATCTTTTAAGGTTAAAATGCCGTCAGTCGGGATCGTGTGACATTTTTTTTTCCTCAGTACAAATGACCACAAAAGTTCTCTACGCTCTTTTCAATATTTGTACCACATGTTTATTTGCCAATTCAAACCCACACACAGACGTACACACACTTGAAAGTGAAATGAAGAAAAAAGAGAGGGACACAGAGAGAAAAGAAAGAGCACTCCCATTTCCTTAATGATTTAATAATAGCACTCCTTCAAATCTAGGCCTGCATGTTACTGCAAATCCTTCTGCACTAATGGATCTCCACATCCTCATACAATAGCATCTGACAGTGCTAGATATTCATTATGTATGGGCCATTTGAATAGCTTTTACCAATGGTGCTGTTTTCCATGTAGGCCCTCCTCTTTCTGCCCGTTAGGAACAATGCAGAGGAGGATTGTACATGCCAACATGCCAGAGATTACGCTGGTGGTAATGGCCCACTTGGTTGAGGAAATGATCCTCCTGGGGGCTGGGATGGAGATGAGGCAGAGGAGTTTGCTGTACGTGCCTGAGACAACCATTTTAGGTCCACTTTTCTAGGAACTTCAATACAACTTATTTTCCTGTATGTGAGGACAGTCAAAGCAGTGATATTTCATGTTTTAATATTTTTATTTATTTATTTTTTATGTTTTATAGTTATAATGTAGTTTGTCATAGTTTTTATATATTTTTTATTTTTATCTTTTATAATTATAGTTATTGTATTTTTAGTCAAAGCAGTAATATTTCGTTATTAGATTTTTTTTTTTTTTCATATTTTTATTTTTATATTTTTTTATACTTATAGCAAATGCGGCAATTCGATTTTTAAAAATGTTTTTGTTTAATTTTTTATATTTTATAAATATACTTATTCTTAGTCAAAATATTTTTGATTTTATTTGTTTTTGCATATTGTTTGTTTGTGTATTTTAGATGATCGATTAAACTTTTTTTTTTTTTCTCTCTCTGGGATATTCGTTACAAAACTTGCTTCCCTGCATATGAGGACGGTCAAAGCAGGGAAATTTTTATTTTTGTTTATATATATATATATATATATATATATATATATATATATATATATATATATATATATATATATATATATATATATATATATATATATATATATATATATATATATATATATATATATATATATATATATATATATAAATTTGGTTTTATAGTTATAATATAGTTATATATTTATATTATACTACATTTGCTATTTTTATATTTATATCATAGAAGTGATTTTTCATTATTTTAATTTTTTTTAACTTTTGTTATCATTTTATTTTGATATTTTATAAATATAATGTTTATGTATAGCAAATGCGATATTTATTTGATTTTAAAATATTTTGTTTTATTGATATTTTATAAATATGAATGAAATTATTTATAGTCAAAGGATGTTTGATTTTATTTGTTTTTTCATATTTATTTTTTTTTTTTTTTGTCATATTTTATAAGATAGATAGGATAGGTTTATAATATTTATTGTATATAATATTTTATTTGCACTTCTTAATTTGTTGAGGCATTCACATTGAGCTTATGAATGTTTTGTTTTATTTTTTTTTTAAATGTGAGAGGTGATGAATTATTGAAGTATAGGAGTGCATAAAATAAAGAATAAGGAATTTAATTAATAGAAACCACTAAAGACAAGTAACTGTTGGGGGTACAGCTCCATCTGGGTTTATTTACACATGAAAACAAGCAACAAATAAAAAGATGGTGCTGCGGCCGAAATTGAGTTACTGTATGCAGCAAGTTATGGAAAGCACAGCAATAGTTTTAATAGTGAAAACCTTCTGAGAGTCACAGAATTATAGATATTGTGTAAAATTAGACCTATATACAGGTTTTATTGCACACCATGAAATAATTAGCCATACATTTTGTCCACAGCCTCTATACAAACCCAATTCTTGATGTAAGATTTGAACTACATTTGTTGCTATTCCTGTACAAACAGAATGAGTTTATATGCAGTTAACCATGAAACATTCTCGCTAAGTATTCACTTAATTATTGAATATAAGTTGCCTTGTCAAGGATGCGTATATTTCTGTATCTGTCTTTGAAATAGAGGTTTATTAGAGCTCTGGGAGAAAGAACCTGTATTGCTAACCGACATAAATGTAATTAATATTGACAAATTAATAGCAATTCTGTTATTGTATCAACACGGATGATCTGTGTAGGCTTTAGCTGGTCAGTGCAAGCATCTAAAAATATAATTGCTCAGCTATAAAAATAGTTATACATAGTTGAATGAAATCAGCTTCTTAATAGTTTTTTTTATATATCTACTTTGCTTCCGCATATGCACTTCTTCATTAGTGTTCTCTGATCCCTTTTAATAATACAGTTATGCTGACAGAGTGTGACAGATACTTTTTGAGGCGGAGTTAATTCTGTAGCCATTCGAGAGTGTTGTTAATTTGCCTCAGTAAGCATTACCTCTGTTCTAACATGTGCGGCCTGTGCTGCAGCGACGGCGACTTGAAGACTGTTCACAACCAGCCATGGAGGAATACATGAGAGTTTGAAAAAACCGTAATAGGGACGACATTACAATAGACCTTGATTGTTAAGGCTTTTTTTCACTGCCTGTGAATAATTCAAACAGGAAGTGCAGAGGCACACAGTATCGAGACTTAAACAAAGGCAAGTCTGGCATCAACACATCCGGATTTAGAAAATCAAACACCGCAAGTTAACTTACCTCTGCATTCATTTGTGCCGTTGTTGAAATTGGCTGAGGTGGAAATTGAACTGTCATGTTCCTGACAAAAGGGAACGCCACTTCAGCGTGCTACAATTAGCACATGATGCCATTGGCTGAATACCTACAAGATTTTAAGAAAATATCCTCTCCAAATTAAGACTTACATGTAGCACACATTATATGAAGCACAAGATAGCATTCACAGTTGACTGGAATAGAGTGTGATGTTAGTTACGCTAATGACGCTATAATTTGTAATGCTATCTTGATAGTTTCTAAATATTTTATTCATGGTCAAAAGATGGCTGATTTTTTTTTTCCAATGTATTTTTTTATGATAGATACAACTTTTTTGTTATTGTTGTTGCCTGAGGCTTGCTTCCCTGCATGTAAGGATGGTCAAAGCAGTGATGTTTCATTTTTTAATCATATTTTTTATTCCATTTTATCTTTGTTTTATAGTTATAATGTAGTTAAATCATTTTATATTTTGTTTTGGTATTTTATAAATGCAGTGTATATTGTATAGCAAATGCAGAGGTATTTGATAAAATTATTTTGTTTTATTTTGATATATACTATTGATACTGTTACTATTGATTTTATATTTATTCATTAACATATCAGTAGGTTATTAACTAAAACTGAAACTATTAAAATCATTTTCTTAAATTGAAATAAAGCAAAAATATATTATAATTATAAGATGAAAAACATAAATTTAAACAAAAAAAATATATAAATAATAAATAATACGAAAATAAGTTTAGCAAAATGTCCAAAGCTAAATTGAAATGTAATAATAATAATTATAATTATAATAATCACAAAAGCACATAAAATTACGAAATCTAAATTGAAAACTGAAAATGTAAAATAAAGAAAATTATAAATATTAATGCTCTATAATAAATTATTTAATTACTATTAAACACCATTAATTATGCATTATAGAATTATTACTGTTACCTTTTATATTATAATAATAATTGTAATATGTGACCCTGGACCACAAAACCAGTCTTAAGTCACTGGGGAATATTTGTAGCAATAGCCAAAAATATATTGTATGGGTCAAAATGATTGATTTTTCTTTTATGCCAAAAATCATTAGGATATTACAGTTTTTTCCAATTGCTAACATCCCTTTGTCCAATCTGTAGTCACATTTTCAAAACTCTATACACAATTAGCACAACATCCGTCTGTTGTGACCATACCGTTAACACAATGTGTGTTGTTTTCACACAATATTCAGTCAATTAACACGTTTCTAAAATGCTTAAATTTTCTTTTCACACAAGCTTACCCCATACCAAAATCATGGATCTTTCTTAGCTTTTTTTACAAAAGCTTAGACAGCATGTCAGAAATGAAGACCTAATGTTCCAAACTTTAAATATAGTGTAAAGCCTCTTGAAATAAATCTTTATATATAAAATATTGTAACAACTGATAAGCATTTTTAAGTAACATATCACTGAAATATTTAGAAACAGCTGATTCCAGTCTCAGTTTGAGGAATAATCAGGTGTTAATGCTCTTTCCATTACATCAACATAGAGTAAAAAGAGTAAAAAAAAATATATTTTTCTTTTTTTTTTTGATAAAGAGACAAAACAAATAATCAAAGAGAGAGAGAAAAATAATGCCTGGGAGAGGAAGAGGAATAGTTGTAGGAGGGAGAGGAGTAGCTTGATCATACACTGAAAAAAAATGTTTCATTCATCCAATTAAATTTTTTAAAAATCTGTTCATTTTTAAATCTATATTTTTTAACTTGAGCCAATGAAAAATAAGTAACTTGCCCTAACACATGTGGAACCTGTGAAAGCTTATTTCTGCCATGGAATATAAAGGGTAAAGGGTAATTGTGACTTTTTTTATCTGAAAGTTCTGACTTTTATTTCTTGCAATTGTGAATTTATCTCACAATTCTGATCAAGTCTGAATTGCAAGATGTAAACTCGCAATTCCAAGAATAGAAGCCCAAATTGTGAGATAAAAAGGCCACAATTACCATTTTTACTTTTTTATTCTGTGACAGAAACAAGCTTGCATAGTAACCAAAGGCCATGTATGTTGGAATTTTTGTTGATCACTGGCATCAGCTACCATGGGGGTACCATCCGCATCCAACCCCCACCCACTGGAAAGCAATTTAAATCAAGGTTCCAATTGAATTTCTGCATTGGGGACCCTATTTGATGTGGTTTTGACCAGAAAATTAACTATTTGGCTAATTGTGTGATGTAGGTGTGTTGCTGTGTTAAGAGTTTAGAAAAAGTACTTTAAGTATTGATAAACGCTTGTTAGCAATTGAAAAAAAAAACTGTAAGTAAAGATCATGTTCCATGAAGATATTTAGTAAATTTCCTACCGTAAATATATTAAAACTTAATTTTTGATTAGTAATATGCATTGCTAAGAACTTCATTTGGACATCTTTAAAGGCAATTTTCTCAATATTTTGATTTTTTTTTTCGCACTCTCAGATTCCAGATTTTCAAATAGTTGTATCTCGGCCAAATATTGTCCAATCCTAACAAACCATACATCAATGTAAAGCTTATTTATTCAGCTTTCAGATGATGTATAAATCACAATACAAATTGATTGACCCTTATGACTGGTTTTGTGGTCCAGGGTCACATATGCATTATAAAATACAATACAATAAATTCTTATTTTATTTTGATGATTTTTGAATGGTTTCCAGATGCCCCTACTGTTCGTATGAAGTCTGATCCTGTGTATGTGAACGTGGGAGACACCGCTGACTTACTGTGTGTCGCTGATGCCAACCCCATCACCTACAGTATGTTTTCCTGGAAGTGGATGGTGAGCGATGTCTTTGTCATTTCTGTTTTGCTTTCTCTTTTGCTTATTCTCATCCTTTTCCCACTATATTGTCCTTTGTTAGCTCCGCTCACTCACTATATATCTTTTTATCACCTCTATTTATCTCTCGCATCTCTCCTCTTTGTCTCTACCTCCCTCTTTCTCTCTGACTTCTCTTTTCTAAGCATGTGTCACAGCTACTCTGTAACAAAGGTGTTATATTTCACACTTCTTCTAACTATAACAATGTCTCACCTTTATGCTTAATACTTCTGGCCTAAATGGAGAAAAATAGCTTTCATTAAAGCTTCCTTTCCAAAGGCCACATTTCTCAACGTTAGGCGCAATTGGGGCCGTTTCCGACCATTTCAGCATCTATAGGGCCCCATGTTCTTAGTGTCTGCGATATCTCAAGCCACCCTCTTTTTCTGTCTGGTTTTATGTGCGTAAGTGGGAAAATGGATGTTGGTATGAAGTCGTAGCCTTCTTTTGGCTTTTTCTAACTTTTTGTTTGTGAGTTTGTGACTTTTCTATGGGTTCTACAGGTGTGTGTGTGTGTGTGTGTGTCTGTTTTATATATAGGGTGAAGGGGAAGTCGATGATCTGGGAGAGGAGAGTGAAGATGAAGGCACTGGTTTGTTAACTCTTTATGAGGTGACCCGTGACCGGGCAGGTTTTTACAAGTGTACAGCGGACAACGGCATAGCGCCTCCTGGCAGTGTGGAAGGACAGCTCATCGTACGCTGTGAGTTCTGCTAGTCACACTATATAGCATAACTGTGTTAAAAGAGATATTAACCAGAAAGTCCGGACTTTTCTTTTGAGAACAGTGAAAGTGAATGTGGCCTGGAAGTGTCAAGCTTCAAAAAGAACGATAAAAGTATAATCGAAGTAGTCCATATTGACCAGTGGTTATCGTCAACAAAAATTACTGATGAAAATGGGGGTTTTTAATTTGTGTTAAATGATGAAACATGTTTAAATGAATATTTAAACTGTTGGAATACTTTTAATTTTGCATTTTCTCATCAACTAAATTGAATACATTTTAGTTTGAGTGAAACTGATTTAAAAAAATGAATATGAGATGATTAAATACTGACTAAATATTAAGGATATTTTTGTGAAGATTAAAACAAAAACTGTTTAAAAATTAGCACTGTATATCACTTGAATGCTGTAGTACTCTTTTGAAACTATACTGTAGCTTTGTGTGAGGAACAGACTGCAGTTGTATTCAGTAGTAACTTAAAACATAATCTCTTACAAAAATATAACTAAATAAACACTACCGTTCAAAGTATGAGGTTGGTACGTTTTTTTTTTTTTAAAGAAAGTACTACTTTTAATCAGCAAAGACGCATTTAGTTTATCTGAGGTGGCAGTAAAGACATGAATAATGTTACAAATAAATCCATTTCAAATAAATGCTGCTTGTTTGAACTTTTTATTCATCAGAGGGTCCTGAAGAAATGTCATGTTTCCACAAAAATATCAAGCAGCACATTAACATTGATAATAATGAGAAATGTTATATTAGAATGATTTCTGAGAATCGTGTGACACTGAAGACTGGAGTAATGATGCTGAAAATTCAGCTTTGCATCACAGGAATAAATTACATTTTAATATATTAATATTGATTGCATGTTGCAGTTTTCATTGTATTTTTTATTCAAATAAATGCAGCCTTGGTAAACATAAGAGACTTATTTCAGAAAACATTTATTTCACACTTATTTCAAAACAGACACACACACAAAAACAGTACTATACTGTATCCAATAAAAAATGCACTGCTGATAAGGGATCTGGTCTGAGCAAGGGTTTGTCTAATTGTAAATGAGTACTGGTCTTTTAAACACTTGTTCTATATTTCTGCAGTTGCTCCAGAGCTTCAGAAGGGGCCGCAGTGGAGGAAGGTGGCCAGCCGAGGGGACGGCAGCAGCGATGCAAATGTGGTTTGTCAGGCACGAGGCGTTCCTCGTGTCCACTTCACCTGGGCAAAAAAAGGATTCCCTTTAGACCTCGGCAACCCCAGGTGATCCACTCTTGTCATACGTCCATTTGAAAACGTCCTATTTAAAAACAATGTCTTTATACACTTCTAAAAAAGATAACCCACTATAGAGTTATAATTTGAGTATATATGATTATAATTTGCTTAATTTAAGAACAGTATAAATCAATGAGCAGTTACCATATCGATAGCTCTGTAAATACTGTGTGTGTTTTTCAAGAGAGGCGTTGTTCTGCACATGCAGCAGCCATGATCATGTACTTGCGCGTGTGTGTGGAATGACAGTGTTGTGTGTGTGCATGTGTTTTAGAGCTTGTAATGACTGGTGTTTGTTAGGGCTTGCAAGGCTGCATTGTATTATAGATACTCCTCAAACATTGTTTGTATTCTTCTCCACAAGTGTTTTAAACACTTAACAAAGACTCTTGTCATAATTTTACTTCATGGTTAATTTCAGCCTTAGATATACTATCCATCCGTCACGTAATGTATATATTTATATCAATCTGTATCTGTGTAAATTTATATATATATATATATATATATATAGATAGATAGATAGATAGATAGATAGATATATATATATATATATATGCTGCATTTATTTGATCAAAAATACAGTAAAAACAGTAATGTGGTGATATGTTATTACAATTTAATATAACTGATTTTTTTGTTTTTTAAATTTAATTTATTCCTGTGATGCAAAGCTGAATTTTCAGCATCATTACTCCAGTCTTCAGTGTTACATGATCCTTCAGAAATCATTCTGATATGCTGATTTGCTGCTCAGGAAACATTTATTATTATTATCAATGTTGAATTTTTTGCTGCTTAACGGCATTTATTTGAAATAGAAACTTTTGTAACAATATAAATGTCTTTACTGTCATTTTTGCTCAATTTAATGCATCCTTGCTGAATAAAAGTATTAATTGATAATTTTTTTTAAAAGTTAGATCGTTTTTTAGTTAGTATCACAGATTCCACAAAAATATTTAGATAGATAGATAGACAGACAGACAGACAGACAGACAGACTGACGGACAGTCAGATAGATAAATAGATAGATAGATAGATAGATAGATAGAGCTGTTTTTTCATTTGCATACTGAAGTGTGTTCATACTTTTCTTTCTAAATAACTATATAGTTATAGATTTGTTGCTTTTGCTGATTTTCAATTCCTTCAGGAAATGCCAAATGCGAATCTGTTTTGATTGTGTTTCAGTACTGAATATCTCATATACAGTACGTGTTTTTGTGACTTAATTTTACAGGTACGAGGAGAAGACGGAGGTGACAGGGACCGTCCACACCAGCATTCTGACTGTCATAAACGTGAGCGCAGCGCTGGACTACGCCATCTTCACCTGCACCGCCCACAACAGCATGGGAGTGGACTCTCTAGACATCCAGCTCCTCAGCACCAGTACGTACAAACAGGAAGTGAGCATTTCAGTGCCAAGCTGGAGCGGTCAGCTTCACCTGACTGATCAGGTCACCTTCTCTTGACCCCTATTGAAAGGTGAACGTGAATTAGCATAAATGTATGAATAAATAAAATGCAATGAATGAAAACAAACAGACACGGGCGTCTGGGTGTCACATTTCTTATCTCCAACTCATAAGCGCATACAAAGATGATGAGCAGAACCATGAAAGAGATTTCTGCTCGGCAATGAGATTTTGATTTTCTCGACCTGAGCAGCAATTGTGACATTAATTATTCAGTTGTGGTAATCAACACCCGCTCTTCTTCAGGCTGTCCCTTAATTTACAGAGCAATAGGGTCGAACGATCTGTGTTCCTCTCTCTCCCCCCCCCCCATATCTTTGTAATACGAATTAAGTTACTTCTTTACATTGCAAACAAAAATTGTTATCACATTTACAAAGTTATTATACAAACAAAAGTAAAGAAAAAAGTTTTAATTGTAAATAATTCTGATTTCTATTCTGGAGTGAAACATTTAAGGGGGTCTGAATACTTTCCGTACCCACTGTATATATATATATATATTTGTTAGTTGCCAGCTCTGTGCTGTCTTTCTGTTGGTCTCTCTGTTTCTCTAAGGTCTGTGGAATTGACTTGGGCAGGCACGTTTAATGTTTATCATAAATACCATGAAATACAATCCAATATCTGCCTCTTTTTGTCCACACCTCCTTCTCTGTTTTTACTGCCATGAATATTCATAATTAATATGACACAGCGGTAATAAATTGTATGTGCTTCTTATCATCAGTCGACTGGGGAACAGAATGGTGCAGATTTTGCTCCCTGCTTTGCGATTTCGGATTGACCCCTTCACCCTCTTCCAAGAGAGCCAACAAGATAATTAACTAGTTTCATAGTGAAGCGTATTATTGACGCATATTTCTTTCTGAATGTAGAGTAGCCTGTTAATTTGTTTTTTGTTGTCTCTATCTGTCTCTCAATCCCACTTAAATAAACATTCTCCGAGCAATGCAATAAGATTCAGGCAGTAGTTGTATTTTTAATGAGCTTGTGTTCTCTCTGTTTCTCTGTGTGTGTCTCAGACCACCCCGATCCCCCATCAGACCTGAAGCTGCTCCGTGTCGATCATAACTCTGTAACTCTGGAATGGATGCCTGGATTTGACGGTGGTTTGACACAGAACTTCCGTGTCAGGTGAAGTTGTCATAAATGCCGCTGTGAGGTGTCTAGAACATGTGGTGTGTGTTGTGGGTATGTTTTATCTCTCAGTCTCTAGTGTGTCACAACACTGCACACATTTCAGTTGGCTGATGTATAAATGTTTTTTATCTAAGTCCATGGCACCGTAATTCCAATATGATTCCCTGATAGGAAAGGCAGGTTTATTTTTTTATGTCACAGCTCATAGTAATTCAGTCATGTCTGGTCCAGAAGTTTGAGACCATGATGAAAGTGAGAAATTCTAAATCTGACTTAAATAAAATAAAAAAATAAATAATAATAAACAACAAATCTTTAAAAATGCTATTTAAATCTGAAAACATTTTTTTTTTTTTTTTGAATTTGGAAAAATTGAAAACAAAAGTTGTAAAATGTATAAGATATATTTAAGGTTCTGCACTCAAGGTGAACACCTTGAATGCAAAATTCTAAATATTTCTTATTAATTTTAAGATTAATTTTTTAGATCATTCTCAAATCATGCTGATCACATAGTCATCTTTTTTTACACAAACTTGTGGCATTCATGCTGACAAACCAAATATAATAAATTATTAAATTCCTGTTTATATTAAATTAAAATTTGATTTAAATTACTTATATTTAATAATGGTATATTCTGTACAAAAGTATGAGCTGAAAAAAAAAGTACAAAAATAAAAACGGTTTCATTAGTGTTTGGACCCCATTGTATAAAAGTGAAATTTAAAATCATTTAAGAACATAAAATGAATAAGGACAAAATAAATAAAAGTGTGTTATAAAAATGGATTAAAATAAATAATAATAAAAAAATAAAAGGACATAACTTGAAATTAAAGAAGTTTTAAGTATATCGATTTTGAAATGTCTTTACATTTTTTATTCAACTTTTCATTCAGATTTTTACGTGATAATAAATTTGGTAATACAAAAACTTATTAAAGTAGAAAAACAGAAGCATTTCTATTATATCTCAGACTTTTAGACTGAACTGTATGAAAGTCAAGTGTCATGCAAGAACATAACATGACACATAAAATAAGTTTCCTTTAGAAATGCATAAAAATAAGGAAAAAACATTTACAAGTACATAAAGCTTAGCATCTGTTTGATTGACAGGTACCAGTGGGCGGGATCAGCGAGTTTCATGTATGTGGACGTGTTTCCTCCGACAGCTACTGTGTATACAGTCACAGGCCTCAACCCTTCCACTACGTACAACCTTTCAGTCAACGCTATCAATACAATGGGAGAGAGCAGCTATGCAGACAACAACAAAATCCTGACCGTCACCACTGCCGGTACATTCAGCTCAGCCTGTCTAATAAAGCTTACCGACACATACTGTAAACTAAATCATTCGTCATTTGGGTTTCAACCATGGTGGTTTTTCTTGTAGGTTTAGGTACCAGCTTTACTTTCCACTGATTTGATGAGCCATTCATCAATCCGACCAATCACATCTCATTTGTAAGGCAAAGATCACAGCTGAGCCTCATGTAAGCCGAATGGCTGAACGTCTACCCCAATCAGTGCCACAGTGTGTTTTCTGAATGCATATTTCAGTCTGTATTTTGCCGGGTTTGCGAGCGAGAGGGAGAAAAATCGAGCGATAGAGGGAGAGAGACAGAAAACAAAACCGTGTGATGTATGATAAATGATGATAAGCTACATTCCCTCGGCAAACATAATGAATTCTGCAATTGTAATGTCATAGCATTTGATTTGCAAAACAAATTAGTCATGAGCACAGGCAGCTGACGGAAGTACGGAAAACACAACTTAGCTCTGCCACAGAGTTCATTGATAGCAGAACTAACAAACCTTACTTATTTAACAATTATCAGGGATTTGAAGCTAAATTCTGCCATATTTTGCTCATTTTGGAGATATTTTAAAGAATGTTCAAGCTGCTCTTTTCCAGACAAAAAACCCATGCAGTGATCAGTGGCTGTCAACGTCCAAAAAAAAGCAACATAGAGGTCATACAACATCAAAATTCATCAAAATTAATGGATAAAAGATGTAATTGCCATGGTACATGAGAACCATGTTTGCCATCATTTACGCTACCATTCAAAAATTTGGTGTCGGAAAGATTATTATTATTATTTTTATTTTTTAAAATTTAAATTTTTGCATAATTTTTTAAGTCTTCAGTCCTGATTTACTGTAATTGCATGGAAATTTCAAAAGCATTTTTGTCTGAACTTTCCCTTTAAGGATGAATAACAATAAGTAGAACAGTTCAGTTTGTACAGTCCTCACTAAAACTCCAATAAAACCATAAATCCTCACTTCCGTTTAAACACATACGGCATGTATGGTTTTGCTTGAGCAGCACTCGACAATAACTAGACTATGAAAAAGCGTGAGGCAATTTTGTAGGTACATGCTCTGCTTTCTGCAGTCACCTTATTTCAACTCACTTCAGTCGAGTAGAAGCCATATGTAATTTAATGCAAATGAAAACAGGGACGTGAAAGTACAGTCCATTCAAGTGCCTCGTTTTCGTTTGTGTCAAATTAAATATGCCATTTACTCTGACTAAAGTCTTTACACATCACAATGGGGCTTTTCAGGCTAGACTAAGTCCATAATGTTTGATTTTACACACTGGTACCTCTGTGCTTTCAGTGGAGTTCATTATTTTCTTTTCTACTCTGTATTTGCTGTCCACTCTAACGAATATACATAGTACTAGTGTTGATGCAAAGTGTTTTTAAATGCATAGAAAAATGCATAAATCAATTTCGGTTTTGGAATTTCTAATCTTAGACTCACGGTCAGAGCAGAACAAAGTGACTGCACTCTGTAACCTCTGCATTGAGTGATTTACCTTGTTTTTCTCTCTCTCTCTTTCTCTCAGATGCAGAGAAAGCAGATGACGGGGTCTCCCCAGCAGACCAGGACTCAGCTCTTGCAGGTGCTGCATTTCTTCCTCCAGCTTACTGCAGCTGTTATTTATCAAATGTAGAAAAGGCCTGACACCCCAGAATTCAGATCAATTTCTCAGCTCATACTTCAGTTTCTGTGGCCTTTACCAGCCTTTTTCATGTGCTTTCATAAATCCTTGGGGCCCATGGTTTGCCCCGCTGCGGTTTGGTGCAGTTTTGCTCAGGCTATAATCCTGAACTCTTTGGTGCTGTTTAATGGGACACCGTGGCAGTCATTGACCCTTGAGTCGGGATACAAAATAAACTGACATTAGCTTGCGGCAAATTCGAGGACCGTCAGAAACTGCTTTGCATTTTGATTGGGTTTGCGTAGAAAAGATTCATTAGGGTTTTCAATTTCTTTGGATAGTTCCTATGTCATCAGTTTGATTTGGGAATGATACACTGTGTGAGGCATTTTTTTTTTCTGGGAGAGATTCATCAATATCTTTCGTCTGTGTGAATAAACTAGTTCTTGTGGCATTGGAGGTATTTTCACGCGGCGAGGCATGACTCGAGCGTGTCAAATCTGTACCAATCACACGCTCTCTTCTATAAAACTGTGACATATAGTATAGCAAATCCAACAAGACAGTGATGCATAGTTGTGCAAATTCAACCCAAGACATATTTCAGCATCATGAACGTATGTATATATGTGTGAATTTCAGCACAACTGCCATTAATATATCTTGTGGCCTAAAAGTATTTGAACTCTTAAGTCAAGGTATTTTCACGCGGCGAGGCATGACTCGAGCGTGTCAAATCTGTACCAATCACACGCTCTCTTCTATAAAACTGTGACATATAGTATAGCAAATCCAACAAGACAGTGATGCATAGTTGTGCAAATTCAACCCAAGACATATTTCAGCATCATGAACGTATGTATATATGTGTGAATTTCAGCACAACTGCCATTAATATATCTTGTGGCCTAAAAGTATTTGAACTCTTAAGTCATGCCTTAAAATGTCAGAATTTCATTGCATTGGATGACAAAATATCTACCCAAGTAGCAAACAAATGATTCTAGACCTTTTCTCTAACTAACTCAAACTAACAGACTTTTGAGCTGTTTTTGAAAGTAGCTTTAAGCAGCTGGTGTCAGGCTGATTTTATATGGATGTTTTAAGTTTCTTTATAGGACTTTTCCACTAAAGCACTATTCAGTTGGTATTACTTTAAAAATTACGATTAAAAATAAATAGAAATTACAATTAATTACAATAAATTTAGTTCTGGTTTATTATTATTATTATTATTATTATTATGTATAATAATAATAATAATAATAATAATAATAATAAATAATATAAAACAATGCAATGTTTAATAATAATGTTAATGTATTCAAAAATAATACAAATGTTTAATTATTATTCTTATTAAAATACATTTTTATTAAATAAATTAAAATTAATATTACTGGCTTTAGTTACACTATTCAATGTTAGAAAAATGAGAAGTATTGTGGAAAAACGTTTTTAATAATAATAATAATAATAATAAAAGTTTAATAATTA
>NW_015642050.1:128188-139258 GCF_001515625.1 Sinocyclocheilus rhinocerous | reverse complement strand
AGTAATAATAATAATAATAATTTGTACTAGTAATAGTAGTAGGATTTTTATTGTTATTTTAAATAATACTTTATTTTTTTTGTTATAATTTAATTATTTAATTTTATTGTATAAAATATATGCTACACTCTCAGTCATTCCTGTCCAAAAAGGTTTTAATTTTTCATAAATTAGCCAGGAAAAAAAAAAAAAAAACAGTTGATAATTTCTTATAGAGGTTGCATGAGGAAAAACACAGATAATTGACAACCATAAAGTTTCCAAAAAATGTTGTCTTTTACAACTTTAAGTCAATTAGTGTCCAAATATGTGACCCTGGACAACAAAACCAGTAATAAGGGTCCATTTTTCGAAATTGAGATGTATACATAATCTGAAAGCTGAATAAATAAGCTTTTCATTGATGTATGGTTTGTTAGGATTGGACAATATTTGGCCGAGATACAACTATTTGAAAATCTGGAATCTGAGGGTGCAAAAAAATCAAAATATTGAGAAAATCGACTTTAAAGTTGTCCAAATGAAGTTCTTAGCAATGCATATTACTAATCAAAAATTAAGTTTTAATATATTTACAGTAGGAAATTTACAAAATATCTTCATGGAACATGATCTTTATTTAATATCCTAATGATTTTTGGCATAAAAGAAAAATCTATAATTTTGACCCATACAATGTATTTTTGGCTATCGCTACAAATATACCCCAGCGACTTAAGACTGGTTTTGTGCTCCAGGGTCACATATGTTTTGGGGTCCTCTCACTGTACATCACTTTAATAAAATGATATTTTCAGACGCAATATGTAGTTTTTATTCACAACTCTTGTTCCTCAACAGGTCGCGGTCTTCCTGTCTATGTGGTGGTGATCCTGGTTGTGGGCGGTCTTCTGTTGTTCCTAAACCCTCTGAGCTGCTTTCTATTCGCCAAATGGAAAAGAGGGCGGAGCCTGAAAGGTAATTGACAGCGAAACTCCTCAGCGTGTCGCCATTTCTACTTTGTGCTGTTAGACAGCGTGTCCTAGACTGGTCGACTCGCAGCGACAGCACGCAGTGCAAAAGGGATGAACTGTCTGAATCTTAATATGATTTCTCACTTTTAAATCCATCTATCTTTTTCTCTTATCTCACTCGCTACCTCCTCAGCCATCTGCATCCTCCCGCCATCTCTCCTTTCCCCGGCAGCTGTCACTTCCTCCCTTCGTCTCTCCCCTTATCGCGGCCCTTTCCCTTTCGTCCTCTGTCATTTTCTCTCTCACTCACCCCATCTGTCTTTTGTTCGCCTCGCCTCTTCCTTCAAACTGTCAGGTGTCTTGTCTCTCCCCTCTCATCTCTCGCTCCCTTTTTTTTTCTTTTCCTCTCTATTCATGAACCTGTCGTCCTCTCCTCTCGCTTTCAATTTGAACGGCCCTTTTTATCAGTTTATTAAAGCTACTGTCACAACACAATTTGTAAGGAGAAACCAATAATTGAAATAACGTATGATGAATGTTTCTTGTGTTCTGTCTTTCTGACGTTCTGGCTTTCCTTTTATTTCCGTCATGCTCTCCTTCCTGTGACCTTTGCCCTGTAACATGCCACTCTCATTTGGTTTTTTGCACTCAGAGGACACCAGGAGCATTTCACAGGAGACGAAAAGCGAGGAGCAGAGGTGAGTCACTTTAGCGCTCTGAATCAAAGCTCTGTTGCAGGTATGCCCACTTAGTCCTGACCCTGATGCATGGCTAAACCCTGAAAAAATAAGTTTGCTGATAAAAATGTGAGTACAAAACTTGTTGCAATGATGCTAGGTTTGCTAGGTGGTTATTTACTGCCGTAAAGTTTAATACTTGGATATAGAGATTTGAACAAACTCCTATGCCTTAATATGAGCAGTAGTAATGGTGATGTGAGCCTTAGCGAGCCGCACTAACAAGCAAGACCAGCATGCTATGATGGCTAAAAGGCTTTCTGAACAACTTCTGCCTGTCTGGATGAAGCCTTTCAGCTTCCAGTAGCTATAGAAGCCCTCAAGACAGCATATAGAAACGCTGCTTAGCTTGCATCTCCATAAATAGACTCCAGAGAAGTACAGAGTGTTCATTTCACCAGCCTACAGGTGAGTCATGAGCCCAAAAAAAAGCAGAATAGACAAAAGTCTTGGAGTTTTAATAGGATAATAAAAAAGAGAAGTCTGTCTATGTAATTTAATTTTTTTTAACTTAACATAAAATGGCATAGGCAGAGCATTTTACTTCTGTAAAATGACCCAGAATATTCAATGAGAAAAAAAATGAAAGAAAGATAAATATTTAGATTTTTTAATTTATTAAATGTGTGTATTATTAGTTTATTGATGTGTGTAAACATTAAGACATAAAAGAGTGATTTGTGTTAAGGCATAAAATCTAATATGCAATAGTGAGTCATTCATTATGTATATAATATATATATAGTATATTTTAAGTTATTTATAAATGTCATTTAATAATATTAAATTAAAAGCAAATATGAAAGGAATATAACATTATTTATAATTATTAAGAAATATATATTTATTTTATTAATACATAATTTAGTTGTGTAAATATACAGTATATAATATTATATAACATATGTACAGTGGATGATGCATTAGTGTTATTGTGTATATATATAGTATAGATTTCAATAGATGTTCTGGGCATCTGTATTTATTGAGTGCTCCTCAGAAATTCCTCCCTGCTTGCAGAAGTTCTCTTTCTTGTCATGTTTTCTAACTTGCAGGTGTGTTGTGTTGTGAATGTGATGTTTCTGTGTTTCTGCAGGTCCACGGCGAGCGGCTCAACCCGCTATGCGAGCAGAGAGCTTATCAACGCCTCGGCACAGCGAACACTCCTCATTGACAGCAGCTCCGAGCCTGACAGCAGCGTCTATGAGAGCTACGGACGGGTATATCACTGGACACTCACACAGTCTGTTCAGGCTTTCCCATGATTTTTTTTTTAAACATTCAGATAAAAATACATGAAAGGAATGTTTCCTGTCTTGTATTGAAAAAGATCACACCTGAATTCACAAACAATGTGTATTACTACTGAAGATGTCCTTTTTTCCTCAATAGCAGGAGAGTTCTCATTATTACTACCCAAGTGAGGCCTACAGTCCTGCCCTGTTTACTCACCCTGAAGGGCCTGAGGATCATGGTGAGACTAAATCTGATGTTCTTATACACTTAAGAGGGATTTTAAAGCTTAACTTTTAATTTTTTAGATTAAAATTTTGCTTCTGTCAAATTCTGATCCCTTTCCCAAATAACTTTCTGCCCATTTAGCAAAAAAAGTTAGTGTTTGTGGCCCATCGCTAAACAGTTTCTAGGGTGTTATGAGTGTTTGTGGGTCCTAAGAGACTGTATGGTTCAGGTCTGTCTTTCATTGGAAGCTTACAAACAAATCGCTCATCCACGCGACTTATTTTTTATACTTAGTTATGATATGAACAAATCTGAGTATGAGTGAGAATAATAGTGATCTTTGCCTTCTTGTTTTTATGCAAAGTGAGTATTCAATATCTGAGCAAACCCCTCCAGTGACAGTTTATGGATTAGTTAACAATTAAAACGTTTTTGCAGTTTGAAAGCACGTTGAAGTATTCATGTGCTGTGTTTCCTTGCCTCCAGATGGCAGACACGGCACAAACCCTCTCACTCACGACTATGAGGAGGTGAGAGGCTGGGGGACGTCCGAGGACCTGCAGGGCTACTCACTGCTGCCCCCTGCTGCCCAATTTCATCCTCGAGCACCAGTATCCACCTACTATGAGGTGGGTGAGAACCAACAACCAGTTGGATCTATCTAGAAAGATGCAGTTAATACATTTTATATCTAAGTTCCCAGGTCTAAATCAAAGAATGCATGATATACACAAGCTCCCTTATGATTGCAGAGTTATGGTATTGCAGCATAGTAGTGCAATAGTTTTTATGTGACAGACTCTCAGTTTGCAGTTTCGCTTTTGTTTATAGTTGTCGTTTATTCCACTGTTCTCCACAGGGAAGGGCATACGGTAAAGCTGATGTGGACGTAACAGCAGGAGTTTATGATTCTATGGTGTACAGACGCAGAAGAGACACAGACTTGCCGTTTGAGCTCAGAGGGGAGCTGGTTTAATAATAGTGAGGCTGGTGTGTGCTGTGGTCTAGACCAGCTCTACCCTGAGACCAGTTTGGGTTTATGAGTTGAAAAAACATTTCCTCTTTTACTTTTCCTATTATTTGTCTAAAATATGTTGACTGTTCTCTTTTTGCAGTTTAAGTTCACCATAAATGTTTAAATTGTTAAATAAATATTACATTTGTTTTTAATTTGGTCTAAATCAGAAGCTTTTTTGAGATCGGCTGCTGCCATGCTCCCTAGTATGCTCCCTTTTCAGCGCATTGGACAGTCTCGTATGCTCCCCAAGGCTGCATTTATTTGATCAAAAATACAGTAAAAATAGGAATATTGTGAAATATTATTATCACGTAAAATAACTGTTTTCTATTTGAATATATCTTAAAATTTAATTTATTCCTGTGATGCAAAGCTGAATTTTCAGTATCCAGTCTTCAGTGACACTGATGATTAGTAATGTTGAAAACAGTTGTCCTGCTTCAAATGTGTGTGTGTGTGTGTGTTGTGTGTGTGTGTGTGTGTCTTGAGCCCTGTAGTGTTTGTCTCTGCATATTAGACTGTATATTGAGGAAAGGATTTTTACATTGGCACACGTGACCTTTAAAAATGAGTCCAGAGTCCATTTTTGCATGTTAATATCAGTTACAATAACAATGTGCAATTACAAGCTACTCTAGTAATCGCATATTAGGTCATTCATTTGTATTACTGAGGACTTAATTATATAATTAGTTACCGTGTAAAGAGTGACCTTTTCTGAGGCCTAGTTTAGAATTTATGAAGTATTCTGAACTACCTTCAGAAAAAAAAAAAAAAAATGATAATAATAATCTGATAAGAACACAAGTGTTATGTAATGCAGCTTTTAAGCGATGAGGTACTACCAAACGTGCTATTATTAATCCTGAGCTTAATGGTTTTTCCTGATGGCATGCATTCCTCTTGGGATTATTGGAAAGCGTGGAGCTTTGTCCCAAGAGGAAGTCTTTGAATGTGAGAACGGGGATAAAAGTCTTGAATCCTTGAGTCTGCGGAAGCCAACAACAATAACAACAACAACAACAACAGCAGCCTTCAATGACACACATTTGTGTTGTTGTCATGTGTATGTTATCACAAGGAGTTAAACAGGGAATCTAGGCAAAGGCTACATTTTTTATTGGCCTGAGACAAGATTGCTGGCTTGGGAAAAAGAAAGGCTGGCTTAAAAATATTCATCCCCAAAAAAATGAAGATTCTCTCAACATCCACTCTCATGTCATTCCAAATGCATATATATATGTATTTTTTTCTGTGAGAATCTAGATGTTTTGGAGAATGTTCATGCTGTCCTTTTCCAGAAAAGAATGGCTGTCAAGCTCCAAAGACCTAAAATATAGCATACACTCTAAATATAATTCAGTTAATTTGTAAATATCACAATAATAAATAACTAATCTACCTTAATAATATCTATGAATATCACACAGGTGATTGAGTTGGATATACCAAAGTAAATGTCTAAAAATACCATCAGTTAATTTTGTCTAAAATTTATATCTGTTATTTTCTCTATATTATTATTTCGTTTTTTCACCAAAAATAAATTAGTATTTAACTAACCAATTATATTTTTAAGATATACTTACTTAAGATAATGTTCTTCTTAAATTTCAATTAAAATATTTGCAAATGGAGAAATTATACTGATCAGTTTCAAGATCTTCAATTATTACTCATTTCATATCAATATTTTTAACAGCAACTTAAGAAATTGAGTATGTTGGACACGATTAACAATCACGCTCAAAGAGAGGGAAATTTGATTTTCCCAGCATGCTTTGATACAGACTGTATAAGGAACGTAAATGTTGAAATAAAGTGTTATTTTCTGTGTTTTTGCACAAAATATAGGAGATCTGTTCATGTTTAATGTTCTATAATACTGGAATTTATAGGGGGGTTTGTTGCCATTTTGGAGACCAAGAGTAGACCAGAAAAATTGAGTACATCATACTTTAAATCATTTTTATTGTGCTTTTTATACAGCCCATGGTCTGTCATCTACCTTTGTTTTATGGAAAAGAGCAGTTTTTAGATTATGCAAAACATCTCCTTTGTGTTCCACTGAAAAAAGTAAGTTATTGAGTTTAGAAGGGCATCAAGGTGACAAATTGCCAACTTTTATCAATTGGCTGAACTGTTCTTTTAAAATTCATCTTGTTTCTTCTGACTACTTTTCTGGATGCTTTCAATGAAGCTGGCTTATCAAGAGTGGATGGCAAATTACAGGTTGGGAAGGATGCCAGTGATTCTACACTGCCGTAACAGCTTGTTTAATTGTAAATCAAAGGTAGTCTATAACCCATTGTCTTCTGCGGCTGTAATTTCTGATATTTTATTGCTGTCGTTTGGCATGCAAACTAACACTGCAATCTCCCTCCCTTTTCCTCCGCTGCTTCTTAATGCTGAGATTCGCCTTCATGTCCGTGGAGCCCTGGCGCCACCGTGGCAGGGAGCAGACATCCAACGCTGCTAATGTGAAAACAACTGTTCAGACACCTGGCTTGAGGTGGGCCAATCTCATCTCCTCTCTTCTGTGTACCCACAATCCACTTGCCCTATTGACCGGTTCAGCAGCCATGTCAAACACCTCAAGCAGCCACGACGTCTGGAGATGAGAAGTTATTTCTGTTGCCATAGTTACCACACCCTTTTGGACACATTTAAAGTTGTCTACCTTGCAGGTGCCTTATGGTGAAAGAAATACCTGCATTTTTAGTATTTCCATGATATGTTAGAACATCTGGGCATCTTGTTTTTTCTAAAAGATTATGGCTTTGATTGGAATGTAATGATCAGTGATTATGTTTAGCTTCCAGGAGATGTGATCTCACCTGGATACATGTTTCTTTTTCTCGCCTTATCTTCTAATTCTTCTGTAGTATTTCTTAGAGGCATCAAACTCAGTCAGATAAACAAACAACACTTGCAACTGCTTCAGCAAAGTTATGCAAATGAATGATGAGGTGTTAATTATATCAGATAGTACAGCAGGATATTAAAAGATATGTTATTACGTTGTATATTTTTATTGTCTAATTTTCTGCTTAGTATTCATCACGCTGTTTCGCCATGTATACAACTGTTCTGTACAGTGGAAGCCAGTGTATCAGGGGTTTTCAACCTTTTAGGACATGTGCCCCGCTTTGCACAGTCAAAACTAATCAAGTCCACCAGGTTTCTGATGCAGGACAGGATCATATAGTCCCATATTCAGTTTGGATTTTGATTAAATTATTTAACTCAGTGATTATGTTTAGCTTCCAGGAGATGTGATCTCACCTGGATAAATGTTTCTTTTTCTCGCCTTATCTTCTAATTCTTCTGTAGTATTTCTTAGAGGCATCAAACTCAGTCAGATAAACAAACAACACTTGCAACTGCTTCAGCACAGTTATGCAAATGAATGATGAGGTGTTAATTATATCAGATAGTACAGCAGGATATTAAAAGATATGTTATTACGTTGTATATTTTTATTGTCTAATTTTCTGCTTAGTATTCATCACGCTGTTTCGCCATGTATACAGCTGTTCTGTACAGTGGAAGCCAGTGTATCAGGCGTTTTCAACATTTTAGGACATGTGCCCCGCTTTGCACAGTCAAAACTAATCAAGTCCACCAGGTTTCTGATGCAGGACAGGATCATATAGTCCCATATTCAGTTTGGATTTTGATTAAATTATTTAACTGTGCTCTGATTTTAGAGTTACATTGATATCATCTAAGCCTTCGCGTCATCTCCCTCCACAGGTGTAATTCACATTGTGAGAGTCGAGTCACTCTCCCACTCTTTATGTGTAACTTGTATTTAGGCGACTGGCATTGTGATCACTTGAATATACAGCTCTACGTTCAAAATCGTATCCCTTATCGTGCTAAAAACCCGTCATTCATGAAGCATTTTTTAATGTTCTAAAAACGTTATGCGATAATTAAGGGAACATTTCATTTAATCATTTTGAAAACATTATGGAAATGTTAAATTTGAATATTCTCACACAACAGTAACATTTAAAAATGAAAATAGATAAATAAATATTTTGATGAGCATCCAACTGAAACATTTCAGAAAAAAGTTCCATGAACGATGTATAAATAAATAAATATATATATATATATATATATATATATATATGCATCTCTTGCTTGTGTTGCTTAAATTATACACTATGTTCTTCTTGTATTGTAATCATTGAGGGATTACATTGCGTTTTTAAAATCAATGCTTTTCTGAGCTCATCAGGTACAAATTATAAGAAGTATTTCTTATTTATGAGATATGACTCTTTATAAGTAAACAACAGCACAGCAACAGATAAGGGTGCTGCAGTAGATGAGATGATAGCAGTCTGTACAAAAAAAGCGGAACCAATCCCGTACTTCCCCTCAGGGCCCTACTCTATAGGCCTAGTATATTCGCTTATGGGTTGAGAAATTCATTTTGTACATCATGATGTAAGCTTTTAATTTCAACGCATTTTAAGCATTTTGGTTTAACAACTAATTTAACTGTTCAGGGACATTAAGCAGTGAGGCAAAATACATTTTGGCAAATGCGCGCACTAAGACGGTTTCTGATACGTGCGGGGTGCACTTGCCTCGTACAGTGCCTGACTAAACTAGTTATTTTTCGCGCCTTGTGTTTAAACGTTCTAATACACATAGTTATGCGTCAAAATGCCTGTCTCCTCATCAACGCAGTCATTTGTGTCTTAAATGAACGTTAATAGTTAAAGATAAAGCATGTGCACTAGTTGGCTATTATGAGATCCTGGCATTATATGATGAGATTTTAAAGGGATATAGTTCACCCAAATATTTAAATATTATAGTATCAGTTTACACACAATACAAATACACAATACACACAATATCATTTACTCAGTTTCAAGTTGTTCTGAACCTGTATGAATTTCTTTGTTCTCCTCAACATAAAAGAAGATATTTTGAATAATATTCGTAACCATCAGGAAGTTTCTGGTCCCTGTTGACTCCAATAGTGTTTTTTCGCTCCATACTATGGAAGTCATGGGGGCACAGAAACTGTTTGGTTACCAGTATTTTTCCAAATATAGTATACGTTTGCATTCAACAGCAGAAGGAAACTCATACAAGTTTAGAACAACAACAACATAACTTTAATTTTTGGGTGAACTATTCCTCCAAAGCAACCTAATATAGCTGCTGTTGCCATTTATGTCAATAATGAAAATTAAACATTAGAAAGAAAATCACTCACAGTCCTTGACCGAATCGCTTTTGTAAAATAATGTATATTGAATTTATACAGTGAAGACTATTCAGTCTATTTGTTGTTTATTTATTTTATACAATATAATATCTGAATTCACTGAATATCACTGAATTCTTATTCAGTGCTTTAAGTGTTTGTAGGTCAATTTCTTTGTTCTATTGTAATTCATGACTGTTTACTTGTCTTCAGTAAGTTTGTTTTTACGTAGGCTAGTATTTTTTTTTATTTTGTGATATTGGAATTGGTAACAAGAATTGTGAAATTGCAATGCATCAAAAATTTTGATTGGATAAAAATCCTATTTTAAGCTATATATATCATTATTGTGATGGGGGGCCCTGCAGTAAGTCATAGCCCCAGGGCCCAGTGAGGTCTTAATGTGGCCCTGCTTTCCCTGATATGTTCCCATTCCCCTTTTGAGCTGAATACATGAGAGCAATGAAAAGTCTTGCAGATGCTGCACACACACACACACACACACACACAGACAAAAGCACTAAACACAACCCATCACTCCAACTTCCCTACTTGAGCTTGTATGTTGTAATCTGTCACAAGATAACAACTCCTTGTACTCAAACTCACCCACACACACACGCTCACACACACAAACAAACTCAATCAATGTGTGTGTTCTCACGCCAGTGGAACCGCCTCTCCTTTCATTTGGATCATCATCTGGCCAGTGCAGTGAAATACTGTTTTGCTGTAGGGCAGATTCTCTCAGATCTCTATTGTATATCCGTCTAATGACAGTGAAATTGCCAAAGCTCTAGCTCTTTTAGATTTAGAGTGCAGCCACAGTTCATTTTATCCTAACAAATGTTGCCTTAACATTGGGAAATCTAAGGTTTAACAAGCTTAGACGTTCTAAACCCCCAGTGTATAAATTGTCCAATTTCTGCTGTGGACATAAACCTCAAATTGTGCGATCAGATGTATGAGTTTTATAAAATTATTACGCATCCCTCTGGAATGCTCGATTCTGATTGGTCAATCACGAACGGGGAATGTTCTCAAAACGTTCTGGCAAGGTTCTCTCTTCTTCGTTTGGAGTTATCTGGTCTTTAATAATGTTCTCAAAAAGTTAGGAACAAAAATAAATGTTTTATTTCTGCAATATTTTAGTTGGACGAGCATCTAACGTTTTTTTTAAATGTTACTGCTTGTTTAAGAACATTCAGAGAACATTCAAGTAACGTTCCCATAATGTTTGCAAAAAAGATCCAATTTAATTTTCCCTTAATGTTCGCATAAGCAAAACAAAAGAAAACGTTTCAGTTAATGATTGCATTGAAATGACCTCAGATGGCTTTTAAATATTACTGTAATATTGTACTGTAAAATCATTCTTGTCATTTCCTCATTTACATTAACGTGTGACCTCAAATGAGGATCTGTGTCCTGCAATAAAGCAGTTTACTTCGATGCGTTATGTAAATTTAGTTCCCTTTCATGGGAACTTCGAACTGCGTCCTCTAGGGGTCGCTATGGGGAACGCCTCATTGTGACCCGTATCTGAAGCATACATTGAAAAAACACCAACAACATGTTGGCCGGCGACAGCCATGACGTCACTACCGGTGCGACTATAGTATAAATTGGCGCCGGGAGAACACATCATCCTCTTCTTCGTCTTCA
>NW_015642050.1:109454-127763 GCF_001515625.1 Sinocyclocheilus rhinocerous | reverse complement strand
ATTCCCCTTTAACCCCCATCTCCCCCTGACCGAGGTTAGGTTGGAATTTTCCTGCATTACAGTCTCCTATGCTGGACCTATGATGTTTGGTTGGTTCTATGGCTTCATAGTGACCACCTTACTGATGGTCCAAACCAGAGGCTTCTTCGGACGGGGCTCCGACGCGGGAACCATGGTAGGTGAGTACGTTCCATTTCTATATATATATATATATATATATGTATATGTATGTGTATTTAATGCGCTGGTGGTTGTCTGTATAACCCTTCTGCTAGCTTTCTTTGCGGTGTTTCCCGGGACCTGTGTGTTTCTGTCCTTTTTCTAGGGTAGGTCCTCGATGAGCACCCCCTCTGCTGGGTTCAGAAACCGGGTGCTCGACTTGCAGTGTTTGCTGCATTGTACTAGATGACATGGAGAAAAATAAAAATGCATGGAGAAATCTTTACCTGGGGGGTTTCCTTTTGGGTTACAGAATGGAAATGTCCCTGAAATACTGTAAAGGTGAAGAACAGAATCAGCAGTTCAGATGTACACTGGAGACAGAGGGTCACCACAAACTCTGTGCTCTTCTTCTGCTCTGTTCTTCTGCATTAGATTCAAAGCATCACACACAAACTCTCTTTCTCTCTCTCACTTTCTCCCAAACAGTCAGAAGCACACATACACACATACTCCAGCACAACGACACGCACTGTGATTAGTACAACCAGACACGAGAGGAAGCCAAAGGAAAACCACTCACAGTCACCTTGGTGATTCTACAGATGCCACAGGCACTGAGATTGCCTATCAATCACGGATAGTTTTCCGTTTCTGCCCCTCTCTGCCTCCTCTCCTCTCCTCCCCGATCCGCCCATCCGCTCAGGTTAGGTATGAGTGGGGCGGGGGGAGACAGCGGAGACAAATAGGTCCGTATTTAGGGAAACAGAATATCAATAAACAGCAAGGGGAAACGCATCTACATCTCACCAAGAGAAGAGCCACAGGTCTTAAACAACAGTGCTGAAAAATGAGCCAGCCAGAGACCAAGAGTGCTATTAATCACATACTTTCTGTCTGAGACACACACACACAACGGTACCACAGCGGATGCTAGCCTAGCCAATAAAGGAGGAACATAAAATGCGGCCCTTGTAAAGTCAATTTTCATAAACTACATCAAAGTGAGGTGAGAGTGACAAACACGAGGCGGATGGTTAAAAGAGCATTTGTGTGTGTGTGAGGAATGAGGGTCGAAGGGCTCACGCTGCAGAACACACACGTTAAACAGAGATTAACAGTCACACATTCTTTAAGCGGCAGCGCTGACTGATCTGGCGTAAAAAACACGGTGAATCTGCATTGCTAATGAGTCGCGTGCTTATGTAACACGCCGCGGTGTTCGCGTTCTCTCATCCCCTGCGTCTCTCAGTGTGAAATCCGAGCAGGTACGCATTATAATGAGCGCCTTCTGTTTACTCACCTGTCAGAGGAGGCAACGCCACAGGGTCATTTGATCTTACAGAGTTTCCAGGGTTGATTTTTTTCATTACTTTCACACCGCTTCCCCCAATCATAGCTTGTTTTTTTTATATTTTGAGTGATGTTTTCGGTAACTTCAACACTAAAGGGATAGTTTGCCCAAAAATTAACATTCTGTCATCATTTACTCACACTCATGTCATTCAAAATCTTTATGATGTTCTTTCTTTTGTGTAAAACATCAAACACTCATAAATTTTGCCTGTTTGACTTTGCCAGTTGCTCCATGCAATTACAATGAATGGAGACTATATTACAGAACACCCAAAGTTTTTCGCAAAACTTTTGCCTTTCCCAGAGAAACTTTGCTTTCACTTTTGCGTTCTCCCAAGAAAAGTTGCTTTCTCATGAAAAACGTCTCAGGTTGCTTATGTAACCATGGTTCCCTGAGTAGGGAATGAGACACTGCGTCCTCTAGGTTTCTTGCCATGCTGCGGACGCAAGCTTCAGACGAAGAAGTGAATGATGTGTGCTCCCGGCGCTTATTTATACTATAGTCGCACCGGTAGTGACGTCATGGCTGTCGTCGGCCAACGAGTTGGTGTTTTTTCAATTTTTGCTTCAGACACGGGTCACGACGAGGCGTTCCCCCATAGCGACCCCTAGAGGACGCAGTTCGAAGTTCCCATGAAAGGGAACGTCTCGGGTTACTTATGTAACCATGGTTCCCTGAGTAGGGAACGAGACACTGCGTCCTCTAGGTTTCTTGCCATGCTGCGGACGCAAGCTTCAGACGAAGAAGTGGATGATGTGTTCTCCCGGCACCTATTTATACTATAGTCGCACCGGTAGTGACGTCATGGCTGTCGCCGGCCAACGTGTTGTTGGTGTTTTTTCAATGTATGCTTCAGACACGGGTCACGACGAGGTGTTCCCCATAGCGACCCCTAGAGGACGCAGTGTCTCGATCCCTACTGAGGGAACCATGGTTACATACGTAACCTGAGATGCTCTCTCTCTGCGTGGTCAGCGACGGCCAACCAGTTTTCATGCACAAATCTGTCGCAGCAGGTAATTGTGGGTAGAGCGCTGTAATAAACATCCGAACTGGGTGTGTTGCTCCCTCAGCTAAGTAAATTATTGCTAGCTGTTCCAGCTTTGGAGTTCTGGCCCTAACAGGTAAGTTTTTGGGGGTTTACAGTAGCTGCAGCTGTGCACACATAGATTATGTCACCGCTGTTAAAGGCCCACAGAACGCTTGACTGTGCACATTTTTTTCTAACTTTGAAAAGTGAAAAATGACTTTTCTCTGCAGAGGACAGATTCATCTATTTTTTATATGTGTATATAAAAGATGACTTGTCGTTAATCACAATCCCAGGTTATTCATCAGAGACAGGGAAGCAGGGGAATCCGGCTAATTTATGGTGTTTCTTTGGCGCTTTTTGGATGATATAAACTGTTCTGTCTAGGCTACAATCTATGTTGCTTTATTCTCGCCTTAAAGATTGGTTTTGAGTGTCAAATGTAGGATTTTAGTAGCAAGTCCAGCTCGGTTTAGCTGGTCGCAACTCATCCATCCCGTAACTCTCTCGGTTTGGTGGCGGGTTGCTGGCAAACAACCTTTTACTGGATGCCGTCAGCTCATAAGCACTTCAATGCAAACTAGCAACATTTTAAAATGGAATTTGCATGCTGAACTTTTCTATCAAAATTGCCTTTTTACATGGCAGATTTTAAAATTGCATGAATAATAAAGCAACACGAACTAATGTAATAAGAATTTTGATTGAATTTGGCTTGCAGTCTTTCTCCCATTACTCTGCGGCTGCAGTATGTTTTGGTTATTGGTTTCTGCTCATTTACTGTTTGAGAAAGACACAAAATGCAGTGCATTAGCAATCAGAGCATTGTGGAGCTGGCCAATACAGTGAGCAAACACAATTTATTCCATAATCACCAATGATAAAGTTGGTGATATAGTTGCAAATATGGTTATTTTCTGACATTACCCAGGTTTGCGAGAATACAGTGCAGAATATCTGAATAGCTGTGACATTTCCAAACGCAGCATTTCATCTTTGTTTTCTTAGACAGCCTTTTGTTCATTACATAGTACCAGACTCTGAGTGGTTTGTAATATATATGATACATGATATAAAGAAGATTTGAATGCTTTCTGAAGAAAATATGAGTGACTTTTGTGTTGTTGTACCAGGCTGAAATCATATATCCAATCACTTTGAAAAGTAATAGCATACCTCTCCTCAATAAGCAGCACAATTTTATCTATCATTCGTTTTTATGGCAAAAAAAAAAAGAACCACTAATTAGTTTACAACAAAAAGTACAATTCAAAAAGTGATTGAAACTGACAGACTATGGCAGACTAACTCTCTAACAGCTTTATTTCCCATGTCTCATCCATCTTTTTTGATAACTTTTTTTTTTTAGGACACTTGACAACCAGAAAGACGTTTCTGCACAGGTGCTCACTGAACACCTCAGAAAGATTTCAATCAGGTAATTACCTCTAAAACATGCAATAATAACCCAGGCATGTGTTTCAGCCAAATTGGCATAATCAAAGATTCATCTGGAGAGGAGTTTTCTTTCGCATTTCTCCCATCAAAAGCAGTTTGATTCGTGCATTGTAGCCATTTGTAATGTTTTTCTCTAATTATATTTATTATATTAATATAAAAAAGAGTTATGGATTATATTGATTCACAGATATTCTGTCAGAGATTTCAAGCAGCTGCAAAAGAATAGTTCATCCAAAAATGAAAAGTGCAGCAAATATAAAAATTCTGAGTTTATATCTCGCAAATCTGAGTTTATATGTCACAATTCAAACTATTTCCCAGAATTCCTTGAAACAGTACGAATTCAAAGTCAAAGTAAAATTTTTTTTTTTTAATCCTGTGGCAGAAACAAGCTTCCATATAATACAGCTCACATTTTTTTTGCTACGGGGTCGCACAAACGTTCTTGGAAAAATCTTAGATATGACACTCTATTATTTATTGTACGTTAATGACTGTTCTAATTATTCTGTATTTTCGTTTGTTGTATGCGATTTGCTATGGAGTAACAATTTGACGATTTCATGTAAATTAAATGTTCAATTAGTAAATGTATGACTGTTCGGATCTGTCATATATATTAGGGATTAAACAGATCGCAGCTGATCCATGATACATGTAGCATGCATGTGATTCACAGATAAATTTGCCAATGTACACATTTTAAACGATTTTAAACCACAAGAAGAAGCAGCAAAAGAGAACTGGATTAGTTACTCGCACTGATTTCCAAAGCATGCACGCACACACATGGGTGATTCTATAATTGCAGGTACATTTGGTGTCTGAAGTCATTATTTTTTTGAGCTTTTTTTCAAATGGTTATATTTTTAATTATTTTAATAATTTTTTACTTATTGTTATGAATTACAAGATGTTACAGTCAATAACAATATAATAATTTGTGTAAAAAGTCTCTTATATAGCTCAAAATATAGCTCAAAATCATGATTTCTTGTTGTCCGAATTAGTATTTTTTTCCATCATGTATCATTGTGTAATCAAAAGATTTTATTGTACTTTTCTTTTTGTAATATTTCATTCATTTTGTTTATAAAAGCCCTAAATACTAATTTACTTGTAAGCGGGTGTTGGTTGTCAACAGTTCAGAAGACGTGAAATAAAGTGCGTGCATCCGTAATAAAACGTCCCTCACACGGCTCCGGGGGGTGAATAAAGGCCTCCTGTAGACGTTTTATTACGGATGCGCGCACTTTATTTCACGTCATCTGAACTGTTGACAACCAAACACCCGCTTACCACCATTTAAAAGGCTTGAAGGGGCCAGGACAATTTTTAATATAACTCCGATTGGATTCGTCTGAAAGAAGAAAGTCACATACACCTAGGATGCTTTGAGGGTGAATAAAACACAGGCTAATTTTCATTTTTGGGTGAACTAACCCTTTAATTCTACAACATTACATTGTTTAAAAATTACTTTTTTCTTATAAAAATGTGTGTCCATAAATCTTGCGTTAACTCTGTTGCCATACCATATTTTGCCTTTAAAGTGGTGGAATTATCTCCCACAACTATGTAAGATACAGGAAATGATGACACTTTCCCTCACTGATAAGATCTGAAGCACTGAAAAGTCTGTGTGCTCTCTCTGAGAAAATATTTTAATCTAAAAAGTTCTTATACCAAGAGTTATTTTGAAGAAAGTAGGACAACGAATCAAATAAACAACATGAGTGGAGACACAAGTTATCACAGAGTTGATTCTATATGTTTTACCTGTTCTCGGATGATAGAAGAAGGAAGTTTTGGATGTATGAGCGCAATTACCACACTTATAGTTGCCATTTGTTATAAGAACCAGGAGTATCACTTTTCAAACAAGCATGTACCAAATAATCTTCTGTACACAATTAACGGAGGATGCTGAAAGAAAGAACTCAACTCAGGGTCAGAGGATAATAAGTACCAATATTTTTTTAAAAATCGATCTCATCAAACAATACTTAGAAGAATGAGTTGTAATAAAAGTAAAAGAACATTTCTTTACTTTTTTTGTTTTCTTTTTTTAACAACTCAGAGCATGTTTTTTGGAAAGAGGTATTAAACGCTTCATCAATCCAATCAGAAGAATAACCTCTATCTAACTGGCTTTTCGGAAGTCCCTTTTTTAAGGAAGTCGGATGAAAGCTAGTTGCAAGCAACAAAGTGTTGCGATCCGTATCTTTTGTGTACAAAGTCGTTATCAACTTGTCTTCATTTCTTTGCACCCACATATCTAGTAAATGCACTCTAGACGCATTAACCTCCAAAGTAAATTCTAAGTTCTCATCAAAGTTATTAAGAATCGACACAAATTCCTGAATCTCATTTTTATCTCCCAAAAAAATACAAAATATATAATCAAAATACCTATACCATTTAATAATACGTGAACAAAAAGGATTTTTTCCGGCATTGAATACATAACAATGTTCAAAGTAACCCATAAACAAATTGGCATATTTAGGGGCAAAAATCATACCGTACCACTAATCTGAAGAAAAAAATCTTTGTCAAAACTGAAATAATTATACTTCAATACGAGGCCATCTCAATCAAAAGCTCAGAAGGTGGAATGACTTCACCACTTGACGAGAAAAAATGTCTTAGGGCAATGAGTCCTTTCTCATGTGAGATGCTAGTATAAAGGCTTGTTATGTCCAAAGTTAATAATAAAGAAGGTTCAGGTAAACCCTTTAACTCAGAAATCTTATTTATGAAGTCCGTTGAATCCCTAATGGTAGCACCTGAACAAAAGGTTTGATAAAAAAATCAACATATTGAGATAGGGGAGACAAAAGGGCATTAGTAGACGAAGGGAAGGGAAGAAAGTAAACGCTGTTACCACAATATCAAAAGGAAAACTAAATTTATTACTGATCACGAATTGGGTTATTTAAAGGTATTTTAATCATTACGTTTCAATCAGTACATTTCATTAGTGCCATGTGCTCTTAGCATTTATGCTAGCAAGTGGAGTTTTGGGCAAAAATAAAATAAAATTGTCAATTCTGTTACCGTCAAACTCTGTTACCAAGGTAGAGTAACAATGCTGACAATAGTGTAACAGAATTGACAGTCCACCGGATAATTCTGTCAATTCTGTTACTTTACAATTCTGTTACTTAAAGGGTCAGCTCTGTGTATGAACTATTTTCACAAAAAAACTATACAGTTGTTGTTTAAAATCTCATAAACATTATTGAGATATGATGCACCCTTATAATATTTCAACAACATTTCTCTCTTTTTTTTACTGGATATTGTATATAATACATTTTCAGATGAAAAATATTTGCTCCAAGTGGACAATTCTGTGAAGACATAGGTATTTTTTTTTTATTTTTAAGGTATGCATAGGTGAAATATTATCTCGGTTCCAAATGTTGGAATGTAAGGACTGTTTGTCTAGTGATACAATAAATATTTTTACTTTTATGATTTATTGTTATTTATACACATTGCCTAATTTGTCCATAACAGAGTTGACAAGCAATACCATAAAGACATCTGTTTTTTCATTAAAAGTAAAAAAAAAGAAAAAAGAAAAAGTAACGTGTTTGGCAAGCACTGAATTATTAAAATTGAATATGCTATCAATAAGATACTGGAAAGAATGTATGTTAGTGAACAGATTTTTTTTTCTTAACTTTATGAAATGCCAAATGTATCTCCAATTATAGAATCACCCACATGCACAGAGATGTGTTTCAGACATCTATATATATATACAAACCCCTACCCCCTCCAGCTGGTCCACGAGAATATTTTCAAAAACATAACCGGTCTGTGGTGTAAAAAAGGTTGGAGACCCCTTGTCTAAGGAACAGACTACAGTTTAAGTCATTATTTATTTAAGACATTCTTTTGAGCTTAGTCTTTTGAATCCAGTGCATAAACCAGATCTGAAAGATTCTTTCACAAAAAAAAAAAAAAATGACATGAACCTGAACATTTAATTACAGAATACTCATTTCTGGTGAACTATTGCTTTAAAGAGAAGACTTTTCACTCAAATTAAGTTTAAAATGAGTTCACAAAGTCTGGAACTGAATCAGTCTAAATGTTAATGCATTTGAATAGATTTACTGGACCGACGCACTCATATGCATGCTCTACAGATAATTTTGTTTGTGTTTTCTGTTGTTTTATAGCTAGTTATTTTTTATCATTTCATAATGATGGGTCTGTCCCATCCTGTGATGACCAGCTACAAATTATAGCTACATTGGTCCCTAATTGCCACTTTTTCTGTCAACTGCAAGAACATGCACTCAAGGCTAAGTGGTGCTCCATAAACGGCCTTGTTAACCCTCTGTTCTCTTTATTATGCTAGGTAGTGCTAGAGTGAAGAAAAAAAAAAACATACTAGATCTAGATCTCCACTTCAGTTAATAAAAAGCTTTTGTGGAAATAACACTTTTCCAGGCTGTCTGAGCTACTTTTAGTGGACCGACATGAGGAGACTTTAATGTAAGAACTAAATAACTTGCTAAGTTTTTCGAAATCTCTAACCCTAAGTATTAAACTTTCATGTTTTTTATTTTTGTTTTTGCATTTTTTTGAATCCTACGTGGGTCAGACGATTTTTGCATACTGAAGGATAAAATCAGTTGAAAAAATGCTTTAGACGTACATTAAAGAAGTAACGGCTCTATTTTGAAGAAAGTATGTAGCCAAACAGTTGACGGTAGCCTTTGACTTCCACAGTATTGGAAAAAAATACTATGGAAGTCAATGGGTACCGTAAACAGTTTGGTTTGGTTTTGTATTTAACACCAAGAATGTTAACTTTAAAGATAACTATATTATCTTTAAAGAAACAGAAAATATTGTGACAAATTGCAGCATTATGTAAAAAGAGGAGAGGAACTTTGCTTTGAGAACGTGACATGGGGACGGAGCGGTCTGCCTCCTCTTTGTTGAATTCTGGCAATCTTCTGTTGTTTATTGTCGCAGAACAGATGGTTTACAGTGTGATTTCTATAATGTGTAGGTGTGTAATGTGGGGGGAAAAGCAGTGGTCTATTTATACCAGGTAGGTTCAGTTAACCATGCTTTTGAATCAGAGGGACAGATGAGGATGTTGATCATTTGAGAATTGTGAAATTGAATGTCTTTCTCAAGAAATGTTGGAGTGTGTAGGAGAAGGGTTTCCAGAGATCTTGTGATGTTCATTACAGCTCTTTTGAGAAGGCTAAAACATCTGAAATGAAAAAAAGTTTCAGTACTTTTGTGATTGTAGTCTAACCTAATTTTAGGCTTAGGAGGCCTTGCTGTCATGACAACCTCTGGAACACGGTGTTCTGTTTCGTTACCACATTTGTTTGTGGGTTACATGGTTTCCTTCCTTCTGTTTTCAGAGAAGTCTACGTACTGTAGTAGTGTATGTCACTTGTGTAAATCATTTAAAGGAGAACAATTCACGGCAGGAGAAAAAAATTCACAAGATAAGATGCATCTTAAATATTTCACATGTTTCTCCTACACAGCGATGTGATTGGATGACAGGCAAATTACTTTTTGCCAAATGAGGCAAAGTGTCTCCTACTGGCAAAGAATGCATTTACATTTTCAATAAGCTTCTCTGCTGTTTTTGTTCAGATCTGTCAGGGGTCTGGGTGTGGTGTCGCCATTTCGCCATTTCCCATCCTCCCGGACTCCTTTACCTTAACTCCACACACCTGTTCACCTACTCACACACACACACAGCTGTTGCCCATCCTGATGGCTATTTATACTCCTTCCCCACGCCTCTCTGGGCTGGATTATTAGTTGTTGATATGTGGACTGATGCAAGCACTAAGTTGCCGTAGTTGTGTCATATCCCTGTTTCTGTTTTGAGCCTGTTGTCAGATTCTGATATCTGTTTGTGTTTCCGTTTTGGTTTTTACTTAGTTTGCCCTTAAGTTAATAATGACCTGCATTTGGAACCAGACCCTTGTTTACACGGTGTGTTCCCTTACCGCGCCGTGACAGAATGATCCAGCCAAACATGGGTACAGCAGGAAAGTTCCTCAACGTCCGCCAGGGAGACTGGTGCATTGAGGATTACGCCAGGGACTTCGTGGGAGTGGCTCGCCAGTCGGCTACGGAGAAGACCTGCCTTATGGTCTTTTTATGGGGTGGCCTAACCGAGCCCTTTAAATCCCTTATGCCATTCTGGCACCCCGAGGAGGTGCTGGAGGACTACATCAACCTGGCTCTGCAGTTGAGCGGCTCAGCCGTCAGGGTGGAGTTAGCTGCGGAGCCTGCTCACAGTTCTCACGAAGCGGCAATCCAAGGGTCGTCAGAGGCCTCGTCTGCTGCACCCAGTACCTCACGCCCGTTCCTGGAGCGTCGCGGGCTGATACGCAGCGTGCAGGAACCTCCACTGATGTCGGTGCGAGCGGCGTGGTCTGCTCGCAGAGCCCCTGAGGTAGCGGTGCCCACTCACCATCCCCCCGAGGTGGGGGTGCCTGCTCATAAAGCTCCCGAGGCGGCGGGGCTTGTTTCCGGCCTTCCCGAAGCGATGGAGCCCGCTGGTGTTCCATTCGAGGCAGCGGGGCTCGCTTCTGGCCTTCACGAAGCAGCGGAGCCCAGTAATGTTCCCTCCGAGGTGGCAGGGCTCGCTTTTGGCCTTCCCAAAGTGGCGGAGCCCGCTGATGATCCCTCCGAGGTGGCGGGACTCGCTTCTGGCCTTCCCGAAGCGGCGGAGCCCGCTGATGATCCCTCCGAGGCGGCAGAGCTCGCTTCTGGCCTTTACGAAGCTGCGGAGCCCACTGATGTTCCCTCTGAGGGGGTGGGGTTTGCTCCTAGACTTCCCGAAGCTGCGGAGCCCGCTGATGATCCCTCCGAGGCAGCGGGGCTCGCTTCAGGCCTTCCCGAAGTGGCGGAGCCCGCTGATGTTTCTTTCGAGGTGGCAGAGCTTGTTTCAGGCCTTCCCGAAGCAGCGGAGCCCGCTCACAGTTCCCCCGAGGCGGCAGTGTCCGCTCACAAAGCTCCAGAAGCGGCGGTGTCCGCTCACAGTTCTCCCTAGGCGGCGGTGTCCGCTCACAGTTCCCCCGAGGTGTCGGTGTCCACTCACAGTTCCCCTGAGGCGGCTGCGTCCGTTCACAAAGCTCCAGAAGCGGCGGTGTCCGCTCACAAAGCTCCAGAAGCGGCGGTGTCCGCTCACAGTTCTCCCGAGGTGGCGGTGTCCGCTCACAGTTCCCCCGAGGTGTCGGTGTCCACTCACAGTTCCCCTGAGGCGGCTGCGTCCGTTCACAAAGCTCCAGAAGCGGCCGTGTCCGCTCACAAAGCTCCAGAAGCGGCGGTGTCCGCTCACAGTTCCCCCGAGGCGGCGGTGTCCGCTCACAGTTCCCCCGAGGTGGCGGTGTCCGCTCACAGTTCCCCTGAGGCGGTGGTGTCCGCTCACAATGCTCCCGTGGTGGCGGAGCCCGCTGATGTTCCCTCCGAGGCAGCAGAGCTCGTGTCAGGCCTTCCTGAAGCAGCGGAGCCCATGGGTACTCTCTCCGAGGCGGCGGAGTTCGCTTCAGGCCTTCCTGAAGCAGCGGAGCCCGCTGATGTTCCCTCCGAGGCAGCGGGGCTCGTTTCAGGCCTTCCCGAAGCGGCGGTGTCCGCTCGCATTTCCTCCAAGGTGGTGGAACTCGCCTCTGGTTTTCCCAAAGTGACAGTGCTCGCCTCTGGGGCTCACGAAGCGGCGGAGCCCGCCATTGCCCGTTCCAAGGCGGCAGCTCCACACACACCGCTGTGGTGGCCGCTGGTTCTGCCCTGGGTCCCCATCCCGCCGGCTCTGCCCCAGTCCCCAGGTCCCCCTCTACCACACGGACCTGGGCCCCTCATCCCTCCCCCTACTCCACCCCCGCTCTGCCATCCCCCTGGTTGGGCGCTTGGGAACTTCTGGAAGCCGTTCCTTAGAGGAGGGGTCCTGTCAGGGGTCTGGGTCTGATGTTTCTCCCTCTCACCACCAGAGGTTGCCATTTCCCATCCTCCCGGACTCCTTTACCTTAACTCCACACACCTGTTCACCTACTCACACACACACAGCTGTTGCCCATCCTGATGGCTATTTATACTCCTTCCCCACGCCTCTCTGGGCTGGATTATTAGTTGTTGATATGTGGACTGATACAAGCACTAAGTTGTCGTAGTTGTGTCATATCCCTGTTTCTGTTTTGAGCCTGTTGTCAGATTCTGATATCTGTTTGTGTTTCCGTTTTGGTTTTTACTTTGTTTGCCCTTAAGGTAATAAAGACCTGCATTTGGACACAGACCCTTGTTTACACGGTGTGTTCCCTTACACAGTTCCAGTCCGTGACAAGATCATTGTGAAAATCGACCCATATTTTTACGCAGCAAACACACAGAGTTGTAAATGTGAACTGGTGGATCGACAAGAAGAAAATGCATTATAACAATCTAATCATTTAAGACAGTAAAATATATGTATATGTTATTTCATTAATATAATAATTGATTGATAATAATTGTTCAAATTAATCTAATAATCAATACTTTTTAAACTGTTTTAACATTTTCTTAAAAATGGTTTCAAGGCTGAAATGTGAAGTTTATTGTTTTATAAAACATTTAGTTTTTGTGAAAACCTGTATCGGAACTGTAAATCATTCTTTTTACAGTCATTTTCCAGTTTAATATGTTACCGTAGACATTGCCCTACCCCGCTCATATGGTATTCATTTTATTTGTGCAGGTCTTAAAAAGTCTTACATTTGAGCTTAAAAATCCTGCAGATAGGCCTACACTGTTGTAAATGTACTCCAATAATCCTTGTTTTATTTACAACTTCTAAGAAATATTTTTTATTTATTTATTATATTTATTTTACAGTGTATAAATTCAAAAACTTTTCAGCAATTCCTACCAATGCCAAATTATCTGAATTGTCTCCAACATTAATTTGTATACATGTATAATTTAACTATATCAGCAGTTCTTTCATATATAACTAATATGTATTTTGTCGTTTTTTATTAGAAATTATTAGGAATTAAATGAGAAACACCTGAGGGATAAAAGTTATTTTTTACATTTCCTAAGTTAATTGTGAGGCAAGCTTGCAAGCTTTACTTATTTGGTTGCTAAGGTGTTCTGGGTGGTTGCAAAGTGTTTCACCAAGTCTCTAAGTGTAAATATGACTAATTTCCCTCCTTACATGCAAGTCTGTGGTATTTTTTTCACACATTTTATTAACCAACTAATTAAATTTGCTTGACTTAGCACTGTTGATTTCTTTTTACATAATAATAATAATTATAAAAAGAATTTAAAAAATATAAAAAATAAATAATACATAAAAAGATATTAAAATGTAATAAAATAATACGCTTCTCTCCTTTATGTGTTGCATATACACAAATACAGACCCGACACAAAGAGCTGAGTAGACAATGAGTTACAGTGCTGATACACACAATGTGAGAGAGGCTGGCATTAACATAGTTTGAATTGTAGACAATAGCTGATGAGACGGGCATAAAAGAGGACTGGCAGATGTGGACACGAGTGAGGGGCCTCACCAGCGAGAAGGACTGAGCGTGAGAGGAAGTTCAACGTTAGGGCGTGGTCAATCATCTAACCAACTTCCATATGTTCTCTGTTATAACAGACTTGTTTATAACAGACTTTGTTTGACTCCGATTGGATGTGGTACGCAAGCTCAAAATGAACAGCAAGGTAAGTGAAATCAAACAGTAGATATTTAAGCATACGCTTATTTTTGGAGTTTCTGAGCTTGAGTATTACACATATGCTACAAGGTAAGCAGAATAGCGCATCTGAGAAAGACAGAGATGTAGAGATAGAGAGGAAAATGATATGTGTAGCCAGAGGCACACGTGCTTCAAGCATGTGAGATCACTGTGGACCAGCCTATTCATTTGTCTGATCCATCGATCATGTAAGACCCAGAGGACCATCTGTCTTTAGAAACAGGTGAACACACTCACTCACCTACAGAAGAAAATGAAGTACACAGCCACAGTTCAATACATGCTTGCCCTCGCATGGATCAAAGTGGCTACTTCTAATGGGAAAGGTCTTGGAGGCCACAAAATAAAATAGAAACGGAACAAATAAAGTAGTAATATTAATAATAAATGTTTATTTATTCATTGTTGTCATAAAAGTTAGGACAAGTAAAACATAAACATAAAACGGTCAGCTGGGTGTATTTCACTCCAAAATCAGAAGAAAAAAATTCTAAAAAAAATTTAGTGAGAGGAAAATGAGGCCTATTAGTACATTTACAATGTGACTTTGTTAGATTTGTCATGAAAATCACAAAATATAATTTCTATTTTTTTTGTTTTTACTCTTTTTATGACAGCTTATAAAGTTGCATTCAACCTTTTATTTTAATAGTTAATGCCATGTTCTATAAAGTTAGAAATATTACTTTGAAAGCTGTATCCAGTATGAATATAGTATTGGATAGATCCGTTGAGACATTGAATTATGTCCATCCATACCCCACTTTCACTCTATTAATGTGCATTTCTTTATGACTCGGTCGTCTCTGCATTAAAAGGTGTTATACAAGACAGGAATGACTGGCTTGATCTAACCTTTCGACAAATTGAATGTTTAGTAGTAACACGTGGCAGCAGTTCAAAATTACAGGAAGTAGTGTGAAGCAAGACTCACATGAATTGTATGTGGGCACCACAACCATTCCTATTTGTTGTTGTAGGGGAAAGCGGAGATAATTGTAACATCATTTGGCTTTTGCTCATTAATTCAGAAAATGTTTAGCCTGAAGCTTTGATATGATGCATTAATAATCTTTGACATGTCAGAAGTCATTACTTGTTAATTAAATGTATAACTTAATTGAGTCCGATACAATTAAACTGTAAGGACACAAAGGCTTCATGCTGGGCTGAGTTCTCTATATGCCGATTTCAGCAGAACATGCTATGGCCACGTTTCTGCTCGCTTAGGGAAAGCTGTTACAGACAGGAACATTGAACAATTTGTTGTAATATTGTTAACAAATCAGACCAGACAGCGTGAAACTATTCAAACAGCATTTATGTAGAGATAACTTTTTTAATATATGCATGATTTAAACGATTGTAAATTAAATTTCAACCTAAACTCAAAAATAATGCTCAAAAAACAAGCAAATAAAATAAATATTGTGTTGGTTGTTATTGATACCATTTATCTCTTTGAATGTTAGAAAATGTTATCCCTACTTATCAACAAGACAAATATAACAACATGTGCTCCATTTAAATGCAAATCTGATTTTCACTATTAGTTTTGACACTGGCACAACTTACCCCCGAAGCATCGGACATAGTTTAGCCCACATTATTTAAAGAAATAAATACGTTTATTGAGCAAGAACACGTTAAATTGATCAAAAATGACATTAAAGACTTTTAATGCATTTTTGTAAACAAAAGTTCTGTTCCAAATAAATGTTTTGACATTTTTATTCATCAACGAAAGTTTTATTCATTATTATTAAGCAGCAAAACTGTTTTCAACCGATAGTAATCAGAAATGTTTGTTGAGCAGCAAATCAGCCTATCAGAATAATTTCTGAAGGATCACGTGACACTGAAGACTACTGTAATGATGCTGAAAATTCAGTATCGCATCACAGGAATAAATTGCATTTTAAAATATACTCAAACAGAAGACGGTTGTTTTAAATTGTGCTAATATTTCACAATTTTGCTGATTTTATTGTATATTTGATCAAATAGCTAGAGCTTTGGTGAGCATAAGAGACGTACAAAAATATTTTTAAAAAATCTTACCGACCCCAAACTTCTGAAAAGGTGAGTATTTTTCCATTTTGGAAAAATTAAATGCTTATTTTTATAATCCATGGCTTATTTGAACACCTTCCATGATATATGCCTGTCATGCAGACAATCTGACATGAAAAAAAAAAATGTGATGGATCTTTTCTGTGCACTGTTTGCCAGATAAAGGGGTTGACACAGTTTACCCAGTGACACATCTTACCCCACACTCCTTGACACCATAAGACTCTGCTATCATTGGTTCATATTTAAAGCCGTGAGCTTTGGCCAAGTCTGCGACAGTCTGTTCTTTCACACCTACAGAACCGCTTTATTTTTGGTCCTGCAGTTGTTTGATTATACTAATGGAGAGCTTGGTGCATGTAATGCCGGCCTGTCATCTGATGTGTCATAATCCAGTGTTTGTGTTATGTGCTTGCTCATGTCACTGTTGCTAAGTAACCCCTCCCCTCAGATACACTGGAAGCCTTCTATTGTTGGGCTTTTATGGATCAAAAGACACAAATTTCCAAAACAACCACAATTGATTGGCTAATGATAATGTTGGGACATGTCAAGACATTTCATCTCAAATGCTCTCATTACAAGGGCAGAATGTTTACAGTAGCAAAAGAGAACCGTAAAGCACCATGACACATGCATGGTTGCTAAATATTTAACATTAAAATCTAAAATGACACTACTTACAGTATTCTAGCATTCAAAAGTTTGGGGTTGGTAAGTTATGCTCACCCATGCTACATTTATTTGATCAAAAATACAATAAAAACAGTAATATTGTGAAATATTATTTCAATTTAAAATAACTGTTTTCTGTTTTATTATATTGCAAAATGCAATTTATTCCTGTGATGCAAAGCTGAATTTTCAGCATCATTACTCCAGTCTTCAGTGTCACATTATCCTTCAGAAATCATTCTAATATGCTGATTTGCTGCTCAAGAAACATTTATTATTATTATCAAAGCTGGGAAAAAAAAACTATTGTGCTGATTTTTAAGAATTATATTCTTAGGATTCTTTGATGAATAGAAAGCTCAAAAGAACAGTGTTTATTGATTGATTGATTGATTGATTGATTGTCTGATTGATTGTAAAAATGTAAACATCTTTTCTGACACTTTTATTCATTTTATTGTGTCCTTGCAATCAATAAATAATCAATTTATTTTAAAAAATACCTTAAAAAGGCAATCTCTTATTCAGTCTGGTTCCATTCTGGTACTGTATATAAAACACACGTTTCACTATCCAGTCAATTCCAAATAGATACACTTTTTTTTCCCTCCAATATTACAAATGTCACATTATGGAAGTAAAATGGGTTCGCATTGCTTTAACGTTGCAATAGAATAGAATACTGAGATAACAGCAATGGTTTGTGCACTTGTGATTGTGGGTGTTTTCTCTTTTTCAGATCCTGTTGCGAGGGGCCGCCTTTTTTCTGTTACTCGTCTTCGGAAGTGAGTTATCATGATTCTTCTCCTCTCTCTTTCAGACACGCACACACACTGTATTTTATTACATTACACGTATACATCATAAACATTTGTCAGCATAATCTGATAATGCCTATTTTTAATAAAATCCTACATTACCCAAAACCACGAATGACCAGCAGGTCTAATCTTTTTCAGATGAATACTTCCAATAAAAGATTGATTATAGCCGTTCTGCAATAATCACAGTGTTTGCCGGTAGAATTGCTCAGTCTCATGTGGCCATTCGTCTTGTGAAGGGATTCATTGGAAAAACTGCACGTAGCCGGAAAATGCACGCAAATATGCCGCAACCCATCTCTGCTAGACCACAATTAGTCCTTGTTCTGTGGCAGGGTCTATGAGAGGCCTGCCTTCATTACAAACCACTGCACTCTACATCAGCACACTGTTATTATGCCAGCCTCAGAATACATTTGCATTCATCTGCTGCTTGTGTGTGTGTAATCTTGAACTCTGAAGCCGGCCAGGATCATTGTGCTGAATGTGTTCTTCAAACACTCATAAGTCATAATGGTGTCAGAAGGAGATTGTTGGTAATGCTCTATAAAAAAAATTTAGATGCTCTTGTAACAATCTCAAATATTTGTCTCCGCAGCCTTAATGGAAGTATCAAATTAATACTCTCTCTCTCTCTCTCTCTCCTTCTGTAGTTTTATTTGACACTTTGTGATTTGTGTATGAATGCTAAATGGTATTAGATATGAGTCTTTAAAGGGGACATAACACACACACACAGTTTCGGCCAATCTCATGTTAAAGGGTTAGTTCACCCAAAAATGAAAATTAGCTTGTGTTTTACTCACCCTCAAAGCATCCTAGGTGTATATGACTTTCTTCTTTCAGACGAATTCAGTCGGAATTTTATAAAAAATTGTCCTGGCTATTCCAAGCTCTATCATTGCAGTCAGCGGGCGTTGCAGTTGAACAGTCCACAAGTCGTCAAATAAAGCTTGCGCATTCATAATAAAACGTGCC
>NW_015642050.1:89731-109337 GCF_001515625.1 Sinocyclocheilus rhinocerous | reverse complement strand
TTCAAACGTAATAAACACTTTTCTCTCACTTCCGCTGACTGTCATACACTGAAGCAGTTCCGGCGGATGACGTAAGACGCGCGGTGTTGCGTGATTAGTGACGAATGCGGAGAGAGAAAAAAACAAAACGCTGGTCACGAATTAGAAGCACAAACTGAAGATTTGCAAAGAAAAATGTCGGAGGATTTCGATATAAACCAAGAGGAGACTGGTTTTCCTTTGCTAACGTAAGGAAACTTTGCTTCCTTTGCTCCTATTAAACAAACTCGCGAGACTAGCATATTGTATCTCAGAGGCGCGTGCGCTGTGCATATGTCATATGCCTTCCGCCGGAACGGATCCGCGTATGACAGATAACGGAAGTGAGGTATTTATTTATTTATTTTAAGTATTTGTTTTCATTCAGTTTAAATGTTATTGCCCTTATATGTTCTTTGTTCTAAAAACTGCAAAAAAAAAAAAAAAAAGATGACAGAAGTGAGAGAAAAGTGTTTATTACGTTTGAAATATGGATATTTTTCTTACAAAAACTCATGGATTCGCTACAGGGTAAGTAAAACACGAGCTAATTTTCATTTTTGGGTGAACTAACCCTTTAATCTTGAGGACCTATATATTATTATTGCATCCTTCATATCTACGAAGAATCTTTAGTTTGGTCAGATTTATAAAATAAAGATACAGCTTTACGCTTCTCTCCAAAAACAGCCAAGCTCCTGGAGGCGTGCCGTGGGCGGAGCTAAAGAGTCGCGCGAGCACGTTCGTGTTGTTTACATTAAGTCAAGTTCACACTACACGACTTTAAACGTCGGCAGATACTATAATTAATAATACTGTTATAGTTTTTGTTAATGTTTTTGAATTATATTTTCTGTTTTACATTCATTTTAAAGTTTTATTTTTTTGTTTTGTCATTTTTATTAGATTTTGTTGTGTGTATATATATATATATATATATATATATATATATATATGGTGTCTATATTTATATTAATACAAACTGCATTTCTTGCTGTAACTTTGAAATCAATCAGTTTTGGGCCTTAAATTATATATCAGTGCAATAGATTTATATCCATTGTCCATTTTAAGCAGGTGTTTGCTTATACCATTTTCTGGTAATGGTCTTTTTATACGCTATAAATAATATCATAAGATACCCATCAGCCTTCAAAGATTTTTGAAAAATAGCCAAGGTACATTGTTAAAAATTCCCCTGGGAAATCAATATCCCAAGATCTTGAACTGTATCCCAGAAAACATACTTTCCGGCAATTCCAAAATATATGAGATGTGATCAGCATCCAAATGATCTCACATATAGATAGTTGCTTACTCTAAAGATTTCTCCACCCAAACTCTCTCCATCTTCGTGAAGAAGTTTTCTAACCGTAGCCAAAATGTGTCTGTGTTTCTCTCTATAAAGGTTATGCAGCTGAGAACGTGACAGAAACAGAGACCCCGACACCACTGGAAAGCTCCATACCTCCGTTTTATAACACTGAACCCACAAACGTGGGTGAGGGTAAGAGCTTTATTTCCTTTTTTGCATTTTTATTTCCCAGCATAACCACATAACCATCCCAGGATTGCCTGTTATGTTTTATATTATAGTCAGTTTATGGTTTATATGTTTATTCTATACTTCCTATTTGTTTGCGGTTTTGAATCTAAGTGTTTCCAATACACTTACAGATCCAGTACAAAATGTCTTCGGTCTCTGTTTACCTTGATAACATACTCTGTAAAGTTAAATCTGTCACAGAAGGAATTGATTTTTAGTGGCATAATAAACTGGCGATATTTGTTTTGGCTTATATATCTAATACAATTCAATCATGAAAGTGTTCGCCTCGTTCCTCCAGATAACCTGTATACGACAGGGGTGACAATGAGACCAGATGCAGAGCAGTTTAACCTCACCATAACTCCAGCAATCACTGACAACTCTACAGACTCCCCTGTGACCTCCTCTGCGACCTCCAAAAAGATGTCTGCCGCACACCGTAAGCCCTGATTCTGACTGAAATGCAACTTTAGTTTTAGTGGAAGGACTTTCAGTGTGGGATTGTGGGATTGGGGGAGGGTAACAGAGCTGAGGATTGCATGAATAGCTGAGAGGCTTCCTCTTTACTCATGCAATTCATATCAAGGGCACACATAATTAGCAGGTAATTAGAAAATGTTCAACGCTCTTTCCATGCTGAGAGGCTTAAAGATAATGCGGCGTTTCCGCGGGATTGAGGAGCACTGTCGCGGTGAGCTGATATGCTTTATGAAGAATCAACCAACCATATATCCTGGGAGAGCAGCGGCATTGAAATATGCAAAAATTGAATTTGAAAGACAGGGCCGGACAGAGAATGAGTGCTGCTGGAATTTAATTAGAAGCTATTAAGGACAAATCCATAGGATTGCGATAAGAAGCAGCGTCTGCTTTTCACACCGAAAGTCTTTGCTGTCAACCTACATTATGGACCAAAACGGGATTCAAAAGCTCACTCCTATTCATAATTCTGCGAATTTGAGAAAAGAATGTAATGCTAGATTAGGTTTCTCTCCTTGTCTTTTTCCTTGACCTCACTTCCCTCTCATTTTCTCATTGCAGAGACCCTTAACACCAACACCTCCAGAACCGCCAGAGTTGTAGCGTGGGGTAAAACTTTCTCATCTTCCTCTTTTTCTTACATAAATGTATTCTACAGCCTATGATAGGCCGATATACTGTATTGGAGGTGTTACTTTCCCATTGTATCTATTAAAATCTTTGTCGATAATGCATATTTTCAAAACAGTTTAATGAATTTTGAGTAAATATTGTCTGAAATTATACAAAAAACAAAATAGGTTAGTAATATAAAAGTTAATAAAAAAATATAAAAGTTAAAAACTAAAATATAATAATGTAGTTAATATAATAATATAGTTAAAATATAATAATATTTTTTTTTATTTTCAGATTTTTGTATGGCTCATTAAGCAAAAAATCTTATTGTATATATTTTTATAAATATAAACAATATTTAATATTATAATATTTAAAAATTAAATTATAAAATGATTTAGGCTCATGAGTCCATCACCATAAACACACACCCACACATATTCTACTGGCTCTATTTAGCATATTATGAAAATGATAGAGTCCATTACATTTTATAGGCATGTGGACTGTTGTCAGGTCTTGTTTATGATGTCAAAATCTCTCTAAACTGTGCAATTTCCTCAACAGATGAGAGTTGGGACGAGCCGTTTCATTACAGTAAGTATCTGTTTAATCATTCAGTAATTAATGGTGCTTGCTAATGCAGACATCACGATTACTGCTAGAACAAACCCCTAACTCAAAGTATTGAATGTCAGTCTGTAACTCGTGCCGCACTGTTTGTTCTACAGACATGGATGATACTATAAATCATGTGTTGTTTGTGCTACAACTTTTCCAAGTGACTGGACTTACGATTCTCACTTAATGGATGATAAAACACACAACAGAAGGAACATCACAGAAATCTAATAGCAGTGTTATTTTAGTAATATTTATATATTATTATAGTTGAGTAATTGTAGTTGAGTTGACCCAAAAATAAAAATGTAAGAAAATGTACTCACCCTCAGGCCTTCCAACTTGTAGATGAATTTGTTTCTTCATTGGAACAGATTTGGAGAAATGTATATCATTTACTCACCAATGGATCCTCTGCAGTGAATGGGTGCCGTCAGAATGAGAGCCCAAACGGCTGATAAAAACATCATAATAAACAAATCCATCAAGACTTTTTTAACTTTGTCGCTGGCAAAAATACATAATCCATAATAACGCTTCCTCCAGTGTAAAAGTGTATCCGCTGTTGATGTCACACATCAAAATCCACTGACATATTTGTTTAGAACTGGACTTTTGGACTGTTTTCACTTGTAAACGGTGCCTGATCTGTGCATATTTCTCTCCTGATTCAGATGAGATTACTTTTTTTACTGGAGAAAGCAATATTATGGATGAAAAGTCATATTTTACCCGGAAGCAACGGTTAAAAACATCTTAGTGATGAATTTATTACAAGCATGCAGCTTAATTGATGCATGGAGTCATGTGGATTGCTTGTGGATTATTGTGATGTTTTTTATCAGCTGTTTGGACTCTCATTCTAACGGCACCCATTCACTGCAGAGGATCCATTGGTGAGCAAGTGATGTAATGCTAAATTTCTCCAAATCTGTTATGACGAAGAAACAAACTCATCTACATCTTGGATAGCCTGAGGGTAAGTATATTTTCAGCAAATTTACGGTTGAACTATTCCTTTAAAGAGTTTCCGTTAACAATAACATTAATAGACCACATATTTGGTGATCTTGTGGAACTCGTTACCACTTAATCAAGAAATGTGGCAGTTTTATTTTTTATGTCACAACTCTGCTGTTCAGGTTTTAATTGTCTGCTGATTTTTTTGGTACAGCAGCGTACAAGCCGCTAACAGTGCGTTCGAACACAAAGACCGGAGGAACTCAATCTCCCTGTCAGTGGAAAGTATTGTGTTTATAAGAAGCACAGAGGTGCCGAGCATGGAAGCACTATTACTTTCTCAAGAGCTGTAGTTGAAAGCTTATGACCCGGCGACAGCCGCTGCTTCAATCACTTCCTATTGTTAGGGCAGCTACAGGGCATCTGATGTTCAGGAAATAGCCTCATTAGCTGTGACCCGTAGATGCCTCTGTTCTGCGTTCATTCCCCAGGAGCTAAGTTTAGAAGTGCCTGAATATGTTTCAGAGTCATCAGTTTAGGGTGTTTTATGCCGGTTCACTGTTACTTCAAAGCCTCTGTGTGTGTGTGTGTGTGTGTGTGTGTGTGTGTGTGTGTGTGTGTGTGTGTGGTTTTGCCTGCTTTGTGGGTACCAAATGCTCCCAAATGGATGGTAAAACTGGGAATCAGTTCAAGGAAAAGCGCTTAATAACCATGACAAATAATGACTTAGAAATGTAAAAATTGCTACATCTTTTAATTATTTTCATGACATCATTTTAATTCCCATACATAGAAATGCATATATTCCAGTTAAAACGAAATATTGGAATAATTAAGAAATAATTAAATAATTATTTATTAAATGAACATTTTATAGTCGCTTAGTCTCACCAAGGCTGTATTTATTTGATCAAATACATTTAAAACAGTTATACAGTGAAATATAATTTCTTCTTTAGATCTATCTATCATCTATCTATCTATCTATCTATCTATCTATCTTCTTATTTCAAAATTAGTAGACCATCTTCAGTGTCAGATTATCCTTCAATAAAAAAATATTTTGGGATGTGATTTGATCATGTTGGTAAGATTCAGAGAGCTTATAAAATGCTTTTTATTATTTCCAAGTTTAAGGATTTGTTTATAAAATTGACTTTTGTTGCTTCTCTTGCTGTGAGAGACACTTGGTGATTGAAAGTCTGTCGTGACATCCTCACACAAACATGAAATTAAAATTAATGTGACTTTATGTATGTTTCCAGACTGTTCGACTGGATTGTTCTGTGAGTGTTTCCTGCATCGTGATTAATGCATAACTTGACTTGTGTTTTTTCAGATTACTCCTATCTACGTCATGTAGGGTTAACCGTCGCCGCAGTTCTCTTTGTGATGGGAATCATGGTGCTTGGTTGTAAGTAAACCCATCTTCAAGTCTCAGTTCTGATTGGTTCATTCTCAGAAATAAAGGTACAAAAGCTGTCACTGGGGCAGTACCATTTCAAGAGGTACACTTTTGTTCCTATTAGGTTCTAATATGTACACTTTAAGTGCTAATATGTACCTTTAAGGTACCAAAATAGACCCTTTAGGTACAAACATGTACCTTTTGAAAAGGTACCGCCCCAGTGACAGCTTTTGTACCTTTATTTCTGAGAGTGTTTTATAAACCGTTACGTTTCAAATCCCCCAAACCTCTCTCCTCTCTTTTTTCATTCTTCCTCTATCTGAAAGGTGGCAATGTGAAACGAATGCCACGGTGTCGTATTGGCAAAGGAAGGTGAGCAAAAACTCTCTACCATGAGTGTGTGTATTCTTTTCAAGTCAGTAGCATACTACCAAAGATATTTTTTTCTGCAGTATATAGTATACACTATATGCAAATGTTGCCAAAATGTTCAGTACATATACAACAGATCCCAATGTGTAGAGTACTACATCCCCATAACGTATGAAAAATAAACCGAAAATAGTACAAGTTGCCATTTTTAACCTCTTTCTTGATTCATTATTTGATTGGACTGCCCAAAGGTAATATGTTCATGTTTTGGACTGTTTAAATATATTTGTATATAGCATATAAACAGTACATAATTTACTAATATTCCATTCTGAATAACAGGCTAAAGTAGTAGGTGGTACACAATGCATACTACACATCTCTATTAATACATTTTTGTGTAAGCTCTACTGAAAACTGCTCATTTAGACAAATCTATAGTTAATTTGAGAACATTTGCATACTGTGCATAGTATACATGCTATTTACCGCTTTAAAAGTAGTATGCTCTTTCGTACATAGTGTACATAGGGAAGTCGTGGCCTAATGGTTAGAGAGTCGGACCCAAAGGTTGCGGGTTCGAGTCTCGTACCGGCAGGGATTGTGGGTGGGGGGAGTGACTGTACAACACTCTCTCCCACCTTCAATACCATGACTGAGGTGCCCTTGAGCAAGGCACCGAACCCCCAACTGCTCCCCGGCGCCGCAGCAAAAATGGCTGCCCACTGCTCCGGGTGTGTGTTCACGGTGTGTGTGTGTTCACTGCTGTGTGTGTGCACTTTGGATGGGATAAATGCAGAGCACTAATTCCGAGTATGGATCACCATACTTGGTTACACTTTATTTCGATACGTTCTATTAACTATAAGTAACTTTGTAACTATATGTCAACTACATGTCAACTAATTCTCAGAGTAGACTGTTAGGGTAGGTTTAGGGTTAGTAGAATGTTGACAAAGAAAGTGTTAGAAGATATTAAGCAGACAGTCTACTAATACTCTACTAACTGCTAGTTGACATGTAGTTGCAAAGTTACTTACTGTTAATAGAATGTCTAAAGTGGACTATCGAAATAAAGTGTTACCCCATACTTGGCCACATGTCACTTCACATTGTGTGCTATTTGAGTGCATTCAGTGATCGGGTGCCTGATAACGTTTTGCCTCTTTCTGATGTGTCTTTATAATCATTATGGACTTCATTGTGTTTAGACGCCATTAGGGCTTTTATATAGATTGTTCTAAAACACATGATTTCAATCTTGCCACATATGATGAATGCGAAGAATTTAACTGCAATGTGCTTATTATACACCTGCCTGTGCCATTTGATAATGAAAGTTTAAAAATGAAAATACACAGCCATTGCATGGAGAGAATGTCAACTGAATTGACTTGTGCAAGAGAGACAACAAAACAGTATATAATTTTAGTAATATACTGTAAGAGAAGAATAATGACACGCTTCTCTATGAAAAGAGCCTTTTCAAATTGTCTCGGCTATTAAGGCAAAAAGGCATAATTTTCATTCTCTGCAAAATAGGAACAATTTTACCTGGAGAGAAAGCAGTTGTTGACTTGGCTTTACCTCTCACAGAGCTGCTCTGAAAAATCTGCTGGAGGCTTTAACAGCCGATTTATACTATATTTAATGGAATATATAATGCCCAGTGGGCTGTAAAGTTGCTTTACTTTGGAGTTGAAGGTTAAATTTAGTAAGTAAGGAGTCATTTAGCACAGGTTAATTTTTTTGAATTAAAGCAACTTTCAGCTGACTTATTAAATAGGGTGACCATATTTTAGTTTTCCAAAAAGAGGACAGTGGGTGCGGGTGGGGCGGGGGGGACTGGGGGCTGGGGTGTGTTTTGTAGTGCCCAAAGTAGCAATATTAGAATGTTTGCGGGAGCGGACGGAATGGACACAAAAAATCTCGGAACGGAACATAGCATTTTTTTAGGTCCGGGGAAAAAAAGAGGACATATGGTCACCCTATATTAAATGTATAGTAAAATTTGCTAAAACATTTACTCACCCTCAGGCCATCCAAGATGTACCTGTAAATGAGTTTGTTTCTTCATCACAACAGATTTGGAGAAATTTAACATTTCATCACTTCTTCTCTGCAGTGAATGGGTGCCGTCAGAAATACACCTGCCTGTGCCATTTGATAATGAAAGTTTAAAAATGAAAATACACAGCCATTGCATGGAGAGAATGTCAACTGAATTGACTTGTGCAAGAGAGACAACAAAACAGTATATAATTTTAGTAATATACTGTAAGAGAAGAATAATGACACGCTTCTCTATGAAAAGAGCCTTTTCAAATTGTCTCGGCTATTAAGGCAAAAAGGCATAATTTTCATTCTCTGCAAAATAGGAACAATTTTACCTGGAGAGAAAGCAGTTGTTGACTTGGCTTGTGTTTTGTAGTGCCCAAAGTAGCAATATTAGAATGTTTGCGGGAGCGGACGGAATGGACACAAAAAATCTCGGAACGGAACATAGCATTTTTTTAGGTCCGGGGAAAAAAAGAGGACATATGGTCACCCTATATTAAATGTATAGTAAAATTTGCTAAAACATTTACTCACCCTCAGGCCATCCAAGATGTACCTGTAAATGAGTTTGTTTCTTCATCACAACAGATTTGGAGAAATTTAACATTTCATCACTTCTTCTCTGCAGTGAATGGGTGCCGTCAGAATGAGAGTCCAAACAGTTGAACATCACAATAATCATTCCACACAAATCCAGTTCATCAATTAACATCTTGTGAAGTGAAAAGCTGCATGTCTGTAAGAAACAAATCAATCATTAAGGCGTTTTAACTTTAAACTGTCACTTCTGGCCAAAATCCATAATCCCTGATAACACTTCCTCCAGTGAAAAAGTCCATCATCTGTTGTCCTCTCACATCTAAATCTACTAACATATTTGTTTAGAACTGTTTTAGACTGTTTTCACTTGTAAACGTTGTTTGATCTGTGCATATTTCTCTCCTGATTCAGACAAAATTACTTTTCCACTGGAGAAAGCAATGTTATGGATAGAAGATTCATATTGTAGCCAGAAGCAATGGTTTGAAGTTACAAATGTCTTAAATGATGCACTTGGGTTTTTTTTTTTTTTTTTTTTTTTACAAACATGCAGTTTTTCACTTAACAAGACATTAATTGATGGACTGGGGTCGCGTGGATCACTTGTGGATTATTATGATGTTTGTATCAGCTGTTTGGACTCTCATTCTGACGGCACCCATTCACTGCAGAGCATCCACTGGTAAGCAAGTGATGTAATGCTAAATATATCCAAATCTGTTCCAATGAAAAAACAAACTCATCTACTGTACATCTTGGATAGCCTGAGGGTGAGTACATTCCCTGCAAATTTTTGGGTGAACTATTCCTTTAGGGACATTCCCACAGGATGTTACTGGTGCGAAAATCTTGCTCACAAATAGGATTTATTGTGGTTAAAAATTCGCCATTCTAATTAGACAAAGAATTAATTTTCTTCTGACTATAGATCACATTGCATTGCATTGCTGCTCATTTTCATAAAGTTATAAACTCTGGAAATGTTGACAAATGGTTGCCTACATAGAAAACTAGTTCATTGTCAAAATGGCCTCCAGGTGAACTGACTTACCTGAAAGGGACTTTTTTTTTTTTTTTTTTTTGAGAAAGCGCACAACTAACAATTTCTCTTTTTCTCTCTCTCCAACCTCTTTCTAACCATTTTTTTCTGGGCGTATAGTTCATACAAGGTGACCAGAAGTTAACACTTTCCCCGGCATTGATCAGCTGGCTCTGCAATAAACAGAAGAACAGCAGGAGAACACCCAGTCAGTCCTGTTTCCACAGCAGTTACAGACTTACATTTCCCCCTTGTGAGAACAACATCATAAGGACAAGATGGAGAGGTTGTGTATGTGTGAGCGTGTTCATTATTTCAAACTGATCTCCGGGTTTGTCACAGAGGCGCTGGGGAATAAGATGTGTGCTATCGTGCAGCACTAAACGCCAGCAGTAACACAACGGCTGGGACTTTGGCAGATCCCAACGTAATCACGCATCTCAGACACAAAATCCCTTCATCCCTCTAGTCTCCTGCACCAAACTGCTCAGTTTAAGCGTCAAACTTTGTACAATATAGACCTGTACTTCTGTTTTATTATTATTATTTCAATACTGTGCATCCTCAGATGCGTCAATCTTTTGGAAACGGAATGGAAACATTGTGTAGCTCACAAGCGCCCTCAAGAGGCCTTCAGACACATTTATTATGAGATCTCCCAAGAGGAGAGAATAAAAACAGTTTGACTGAGTCTGTTTAGTGATTCATGTATCTGAATTCACCATCTACATCGTGTCCTTGTAAAAAAAAAAAAAAAAATACAGCTTTATCAGTGTATAACGCTTGAGTTTAGAATAAGTGAAGTTTCATAACACTTATCTTGCATAAACTCAGTTATGCTGTCAACAGTGGAAAATGAGTATGTGCTGATGTCAGGGGAAAAATGAAAATATCAAGACCATCTCCCGGTGACATTTACCATTAGCATATCTCAGCTGGAAAATTGTGCAAGGTGTTTATGCAAATATTCTATAGTTCACCCAAAATGCAAATTCCGTCATAAAGAAGCTGATTTTTATTTTTCTTCCATAGCGCATACAAGGATATCTGTAGCAGAACGTCCAAGATGCTCTTTAATGAGCAACAAAACTGTATGGCTGATAACTAAAACTAAAATTAAGTAAATAAATTAATTAAATAAATAAAGACGAAATAAAAGAAAATATAAATATTAGACGAAAAACTTAAACTTAAAAAAGCGTATAGGAAAATTTGAAATGTTGCTTTGATAACTAATTAAAATAAATACTAAAACTAAAACTGAAATAAAAATAAATTGAAATGTTGAAAAGGCATATATTGAGAAACAATTAAAGATAGATAGATAGATAGATAGATAGATAGATAGATAGATAGATAGTCACGCAATTAGTAGATGATGATGATCAAACTATGCATCTAGTCATTTTTATGATCTCTATATATTCATTTCCACCCAAATCAGATACATGTAATACTAGCACAGTTGTTTAGAACAATAATATTTATTTAAAATATGTCTCATACAACAAATATATGACAGGTTTTCTTATAAAATATATACAGCAACAGGCATAAAAATTTCAACTTCAGTAGAAATCACACAAATGTCCATTAATAACGGCGACGGTTATCATAAGGAATCAAAGCTGTACTCTGCCAATGCTCCAGACTCTATTCTTGTGCACTGGGATTGTAGTATAGTACATTATCAAACTGCTGGTCAAATGTAGTCAGAAAGATGAATGTATGGAGTATTGAAAATAAGCCATACAGTATCGACTACTGCATGATTTATTTCGCTGCTTTATCCAGTGACACTGTAACCCAGCGGTGCTACAAAAGAGTTCAAAGAAAAACACTACTGATAACATTTACAAAAGTAAAATATAAATGGATATTCTCTTTCAATTCTCATAAACTTTTAATAAAACTATTTTAAGTATACATTTTTGCTGACAGAACATCTTGCATAACATAAAAGAAAATAAGCGCTGATGTCAATTTATTATGGTTTTCTCTTCAAAGACTGTTGAGTGCAACCTTCAGATGGAAAATCTACATCTTCATTTTCCACTCTGTTCTTAATTCAACCACTAAGAGAAACTGGTAACAGAATTGAAATGTGAATCTGCGTGAACCAAATGTTATATTACATCGCTGATTTTTACAGTATAAAGTCCCTTCACATGGCATAAAGCAACCTGCCCAAAAAGCCCAAGAGGAAGTTGTTGGATTTAATAAAACCCAACGGTTTATAAAAATCTCTATTCAAAAGAGGGAGGAAAATGTCAAAATGATGTGAAACTGGCTTTCATATTGACTCAAAGGAGCTGATTTTTTTTTTTTTCTGTTTTTTTCCAATTGCAGTTATCTGAAATCTTATTGTCTAAGGACACGTTTAGCAAATTATATACCAGAATAGCTATATTGCAAATCTTGATTAATATTACACACTAATGCTTTTATACACACCCACATGCATCAAAGTAACAAGCTCAAGCTGTCTGATGCACGCAAGATTGGATTTCATTTAGATTTAAATAGAAAACCGGCAAGCTCAAGAAAAGCAGGTAATCAAGAAACAGAAAATACAGCTAGAAAGGAAATGGAAATATTTTTTAAAAAGAGATCTGGGTTAACAGCCCTCTCCTGTTGTGCGTGTATACATGGACAGGTGGGCAGACAGGTATTACATAAAATGAAAGTCTTGTCATGATTTACTTCATGTCATTCCAAACCTGTTTGACTGACTGACTTCTGTGTATTTTTTGTCTATTCCAATGTTTTTTGGACCCCAAATGTTCTTCCTAATATATTAATTTGTGTTAGACAGAAGCAAGTCATATAGATCTAGAATAACATGAGGGTGAGTAAATGATTACAAAATGTTAATTTTTGTGTGAACTGCCCCTTTAACAAAATAGTAAGAAAGAACAGAAAAACTTTGTCTCAGCAGTGTTAAAAGTGTTTGCTAGCCTGCCGTCTTTGTGTAAATTCAGAGTAAAGAGCCGAGACTCTCTGAGTCTTGAGACTCAGGCTAAAAAGGGGTTGATTGATTTCCATTTTAATCTTAAAAAAAATGGAAGAAAAAAGATGAGAGAGAAAGAGGAGGATAAAAGTAAGCAGCTCGCTATAGTGTCTTAGTTTCAATCGATGATGCTGTGGAGTCCAAAAGTCCACACTAAAGATCTGGGATTCAAAATCTGAAAATATACTTTTGAAAAATTTTAAATGTTTTTATGTAAAATAAAGTGTGTGTGTGTGTGTGTGTGTGTGGGGGGGGGTCCAAGTTTCAGCACTATTTCTAGGTCACTAATCAAGTAAGTACATTTGTGACACTCCACTTGTATTGTTATACTGATAATGCAATTTGTGCCTTCTAATGTGTTTCTAATGTTGTTAAATTAGAAAAATGCTGCGTTTTTTTACTACATTTACAAAATGGGGTAGAATCTACTTTGAAACAATTTTCACAATGCTAGTAAATTTCACAAATAGCCTAATTAAAAAAAAAAAAGGCAAGTAACACATTGTATGGCTTTTCACACTAAACTTAACCACGGGAATTACTGTCGTTATAAACGTTATAAAATGTAGGTTCACACTTGTAATTTAGAAACCAGTTCGACACCACTTTTGCTGTGTTAACCTCGCATTTCGGTGCCAGAATGTTACTGCTAGATGCTTAGCAATAGACACCCAATCGGGTGCCTCTCATTGACTTGCTTTGGACCGTCATGGAAACACTGTGCATAAAAAAAAAAAAAATGGAAAAATGTTTAATGGTGACTGAAAACACATGAATTGAGTGAAGAAGGATTGCTTTTACCTGGGGTTTAAAATGACCCAAGGTTAACTATTTCAAATGTGAAAAGCCTTATTGAATCTCAAATAATTTTTATTTACAACTTTGAAAAATCAGTTTTTACAGTGCATAGTGGACTTTTGGACCTCACTGTATGTGTTGTGTGTCTGTATCCTCATTTCGTCCGCCTATCAGATTGTCTCCCTATTAAAGCCAGGAGTATATATGAAACATTAGTCTGTTACCCAGCATCCCAGAGCTATTTGCAATCTGCTTTGCTTTAGAGGAGTTGGCCACGGTGAAAGAAAGGAAAAAGAAAACAACATCGTTATTTAAAGCAGTTGATTAATTCACCATTTGACAAGTGGGTGTTCAAAACCACTTTTCCACTCGCTCTTCACTCTCTGCTTCTTTCTCTCTTTAGTCAAATAATCAGAGAGCCAGAGACTAGCTTTTATCCGCCTTGATTTTGTCACTTTAAATGCACTGGTGACGGCTAACATTAGAAGACTGTAAGGGGAAATAGGGGGGATGTTTGCTTAAAGCTGCAGTTCATGATTTCTGTGGCACTGTCTGCCATTGGCTAGTTAATTAGATAGTCCCGCCCCAAACTCACGCCATTGGCTGAACCAATGTTGTTGCATCAGTTTGCTCAAATAAACCAGAGCCACAGTGTTTGTTTATATTTGGAAATGTGGAAAAAACTATGAATAGCTTACTTTTAAGGAGAAAGTATCTAAAGATGGAAAATATTACACACCTTTGAGCACAGTTTCAAAAATGGTCTGAACTTGATTTAAATGAAAAGTAATTGCAGGTGGAGAGGAAAAAGTCCCAATGAGCTGTACTCCACAGTCAAAGGACTTTCTCTGTGAGTGCAACATATGGCATGTGTGCATGAACGGTATACATTGTGCTTTTAAAAACAGTTCATAGAAATGTATGATAGCAACACATTCTCGTCTACTGACGTAATAGAATCCGCTATAGATATAGACCCGTTCGGATGAGAAATCACGTGCTTGCAGCTCATCCCTGAAAGGATCCAGTGGAGAGAGGAAATGAAAAGGCCCTCATGGTTAGACAGCAGCTTTCTGTCCTTGCTCTGCTGGAACAGAGTAGACCCTAGAGAAACAGAGAGAGAGAACAGTCAGTTCACTATAGAGACTTTGATTAAATCTTTAAGACTCGATGCTCCATTTTTTTTCTGCCTTTCCCTTAACAGGAATTTTTCCCTCATTAAAACGTTTAACACATAATGAAATTAATGACATATGTGTTTAAAATGATGCACACTAAGTGAAAGCTTAATGAAAGCTGTTTTATTTTTAAACGGAGTGGGTCATGAGATTAATCAAATATTACTCACTTTTTGTAGGTTAATTAGATACTTTTGCTGTCCGCAAATCGTTTAGAATAAAAAGTAACAAAATTAGCCTAGCAACATCCTCTGAGATGTGATATGAGAGACATGAAAGTAGCAGTTTGATGAGCGGAATGATTAACTGCATTTCCATCGATGATAGCCAATGTAGTGCAACAGGGTTCCGAAAGTAAAAATCCCATTCATTTTTGGCATAAAAAAAAAATTTAAGACAGACTTAGTCTGAGCTATGAGGTTGTTCATTTATGGTATATGCTTTTGTTGAAGCCATTAGTTCAAATTATTTCAACTTTTTTATTATTATTATTATCATGTTCAACAGCGGATTTCCTGATGAAAAACTACATGACCCATGATTCTGCAAAAAAAATCTCCACCGATCAGAGAATCGAATCAAGAAACTTATGTCAAAAGAACTCTGATATATCCACACACTAACGGAGCCTGTTTCCCTATGCTTTCAAACTACTTATGAATTTGTATGCATAATATGCATATTTTGCAATAAACTTAAAATCTAATGTTTCTGTGTCAACATTTTTATAACTATCTGTAATTTCTTAATTGGATTACATAATTTGCAAAGCTTTATGGGATTGTAGTTATTTCCATCAAAATCATTAAGTACACAGTCTTGTACCTTTTATCTTTTTGTCTGATTTTCAAATACTTTTTTTGCTTCTGATGTTGTGATTCAGCTTGGTTTGTTTGGTTTGTGGCTTATAACTCTTAACCCCTTAACTGTCACCCCCCATTTTTTTAAATAGGCATTAAAGTGCACTATCCAAACTTAAATTGTTACAATTCATGGACACTTTGGAATACAGAGAAAAGGCTGGTCTCTTTTTAAAGAAGACAGTCAGCAGATTATTGCAGAAGTGCATACTTTTTTTTATTTCAAAAAATTAAAATATTAAAAAAGTTATAGAAGTTTAAATTTACTGTAAAGAAAATGCACTGTACAATTTGTATTATATTTTATATAAAAATAAATATTTAGCATAACAGGTTTTACTCTAAAATTCCTAAAAAAAAAAGTAAAGTCTTATGTCTAAATAAGTTATGTTCCAAATTTGAAGTTGATATAAAAAAAATTGAGGTTCCTGTGAGATTTTATTTAGCGTGTTATACCACAAACAGCCACCGGGTGCCATCAAAACTCAATTGAATTTTTTTGATGCATTTTTCTGTCACAAATGTCTAGATTTCTCTGTCAATATTACTATCACAAAATAACCACCAAATATGGAATCCTGAGACTCAGACCTTTCCAATTATATGTTTTATGTCAAGATTATAAAAAGTTTTGATTGTAAAAGACTGTAATGCATTTTGTAATATGACATTTGACACCGTCCGCTAAGGGGGAGGACACTGCCAAAATATTTCAAAGTACCATTTCCATGGTAACGCAATGTCCGATTTCAAAATTGTTTTCACAGGATGAATCTTTGGCTTCTAAGCTTTCAAACGATATATCATTTATGATGATTACTAAAATATTTGATAGAGAAAAAGGACAACAAAATAAAAGAGCGCCAAGCGTCCCACAGGTGGGACGGTGACAGTTAAGGGGACTAAGACTTCAAAAAACACCTCAACAATATTACAATAATATTACTGTGGCCATTAATACTTCCGGAACCAAAAGCACTGAAAATGGGCGTGCATTGTTGGACTATTAGTACATATCAGACCACTGAATGTTGCGACTGACCAAGCTATATAATATTCACTATATATATAAATTTATATTTTTACATTTGTATAATGTTAGTTGTGTTGCAAAGGCGATCATAATTCAGCATCTAATGTAAGATATTGAAGGATTTCCTAACAAGCCATGTTTGAACATCAGTAATGGTCTTTTTGAACTGTAGACAGTTTTCATATTACAATTAAATGTTATCTCAAAAGATAAACGAAAATGTGATTCCTGATGATGTAACTTTTCAACATGCTTCAGACAAACCAAGCTAAACATCTACAAGAAGAATTCCATGTCTAAAGACAGAAAGCATTGCAGTAGCACCAACAATTGCTGGATAAATTTACACAGCCAGACTGATATCTGTAAAGAATAGGGTCAGCTATGGGTCACATTGTACTTAAGGCAATATAAATACATCCACATGAGAGGAGCTTAACCCTGAGTTGCGCTTTGAGTAGAGGGACATTCAGCTTATAGTTGAGGAGAAAGATGAATGGAGCTCTTTGTGACATATTCATGCTGTTCAAACACATGTACGCTTGCTTTCCTCGGGTAAATGCTGTTTAATTTGCCTCGGTGATGAATTCGTTCACAGTTTGCCTGGTTTTATGAACTCTATGGCAAGATTTTTGCCCCGCAAGGCATTTTGGGGGGGGCTTTTATCATTTTTTATTGAGTGTGCTTTCTGTGAACATGCTTAGAAAGGTTCAGTGTTGATCCACAGAGCCTGTGGTTGCTGTGTGATTAAGCCCCTTTCAGCTAACCTATCACTCAACACTGAAAAAAAAAGCTGTGGCTCAGCTAACTGCATTCCCCTGAGGTAACCTGTAATCCTGCAGAAGAATTTAACCTCAATAAAGAAAGCAAGAGTGAGAGAGAAAGAGTGAAAACAGAGGATATTTAAGCTTGCTGTGTGGATGCAGGTGTCAGACAAACTCCGCTCTCTTCCAGCCTTCTCTCACATATCACCATACTCAGCAACTCACTGAAACTGATTACTGTGCAAAACAGGTAACCATTTCGGCCAAATTCAGTTACACAACCTCAAATCAACAGTGAGCATTTTTTATCTTTTAACTGCATTGATTTTGTCACCTTAAAGGGACAGTTCATCAAAAAAAAAAAAAAAAACTTATGTCATCATTTAGTCACCCTGATGCCATTCCAAACCTGTTTGACTTTGTATTACATGTACAATGAGTAGGGACTGGAGCTTTTAAGCTTCAAAAATTCACTAAAATACATCATAAAAGACTTATGTGCATTATCATAGATGACATGATAGCTTTGTGTGAAAGAAAAAACTAATTTCCATATTTAAAGGTGCTGTATGAAATTTTTGACTGTACTAAGGCATAAAATACCATAATATGTTTGCAGGTATTTAGCAAACATGATACGTTTAGATACTTGTTTCTTCTTCTTCAAAAAAAAAAAAAACGCTAGCTAGTTACTCTACTTTGAAATGTGCGTTCTGTGTCAGAATGTCTGTTTTTGTTTTGGTCTGTGTGATTCCACCCAATGCCAGATTGTCCAACAGTATTTTGACACCCCGTGTTGCCATTTGGTGAAAAACACAGCGTATTGCAGCCATGGAAGCCAGCAAACAAACTCAGGAAGTCAGAAATCGCAGATTCTACCTGACCTAAAAAGCCTCAGCATCCTCCTAAAAATCTCTATGACCAGGGGCATATTAAAATACAGATAAATCAACTCATCAACTTCCGTTCACACAGAACATGTTTTTCCATTGTTTTTCTATGTAAACATCCTAGACGAACATGTATGACTATTGCGCTCGCGTCTCGCATCTTTTGCAGCGTCTCACACATGAGCCCCGCATTTTTAAGATGCTGTGTCAACTTAAAATCATTTTATCTTTTACACGCAGCGCCGCTCATCAGTGTCAGTTCCAAAACAATGGACCAATCAGAAGACCCTGGAGACGGGGAAAGCGATGCGAGCTTTTGTTTACAGTAGCAAGTTGGCATGGCAACTGTTTTATTTAATGGCAACATGGCAGAAGAGGCATTTTACGCTCACGTTTTTAGACGCAAAGACGCATTCTGTGTCAACATCCCCTTACAGTGTAAGGCTTGTCACCTTACATTGTCAATTGCGCTCGTTCCTGTTGTGTGTCATCAATCTGGCAACCCACGTCAAAGTTGAGTCTAAGGAGAGGAGGCGGGAGAAACAACTCTACATACTGCACCTTTAAGTCAGTGAGTTGAATTCAAGAATTGGATCCATCTAGTTTGTGAAAGAATCATTCAGGGTTTTGTGAACTAGATCAGCTGATTTCTATAAAAGGATCTAACTCAAAAGAAAGATTTGTTTACGAATGGACATCTGGACAAGCTAATCTCCATTTGAAACAACATGAAGTTGAGTAAACAATGACAGAATTTTCTTTTTGGGTGAACTATTTCTTTAAATGCACAGGGGACTGAATGACTGAATGCTTACTTACAGATGCAGAGACTTTAAGGCCCACTCCCACCAAGGACGATAACTATAACTATAACTATAAAGTTTTAATAATCATTCTAATTCCACACCACAAATATAATAATAATGACATTGAGAAACTACTTGGATCACTTTCAGAACGAGTTTTTCCAGTTGATGGGTGATAAATAGGCCTGCATTGACAACCATTCAAAATCCACCCAAAGCTTATGCATTTAAAGTGGCAGTCAACATAACTGCAGATTACATGCAATTTATAATAAACAACATTATTGTGCATTGGCGGATGCTAATATAGTTCTCTCTTGTGTGAACAGGCCTTTGAGTTTTAAAGGGGTCATATGATGCTATTTTAAAGATCATTATTTGGTGTATTTGGTGTAACAGAATATGTTGACATGCTTTAATGTTCAAAAAACACATTATTTTTCAAATACTTTACATTATTGTAGGTCCTCTATGCCCCGCCTAGTTTTTCTGTGACCCTGTTCCCCTCACACACACACACACAACGCGTTACTCTGAACTGTGCAAAACTCCGCATTCAGAAGTGCCAGATTGTCATAGCAAAGTCGGAATTGACCCTTTTTTT
>NW_015642050.1:72044-89672 GCF_001515625.1 Sinocyclocheilus rhinocerous | reverse complement strand
GATCTTCTTTATGCACCAAGAGCTTGTAACACTCCAAAGAGAAAGGAAAACTTGAAATCGCATCATATGACCCCTTTAAGGAAATGGCCTGAACCTGATTCAAATAATGAATCATTTTATGGTGTCACTATTAATGCAATGTACAGATAAATGGCATGTCATTTGTTATACTGTTTAATGTATTGATTCAGGTGAGGACATGCAGTGTGGGAGTGTGGCTGTGTTTGCACTAAGAATAAAAATAATGCAACATGAATTGCAACACCTTTTTCTTCCTTGTTCCTTCTCTCTCTCTAATAAACATACAAACTGGTTCGGGCAGTTTTGTCCCTGATTGTTTCTGTGCAAAAACATTGTGACAAACAGATATGGAAAAAGTCAGTTTTCTTACTCTGCATCCAACTTTATAGTTTTCAAATGCAGCCATGACATTATTCCCACACTGTAAACTCTCTCAGGGTTTAGCAGGTCATATCTTGTTCAAGTTAGTCAGCGCCTGGCTTGTTTTCTGTCTCTTGCTTTTTGTTTCAGAGACTTGTTTCAAACAGCTCAGGGCTTGAGGGGCGTTTGACAGATGGCTGGAAAGTAGAGTCATCAATGCACATGTACCAACCCGCTGCTAATGGTGACCTATCCCTCCTGCATACGGCCCTCTATTGTCTTGTTTACCAATGTCGTCTTGTGTTTAGTGGGTTGCCAAGGATTCAGAGAACTGTTACCCATCCGACTGGTTGGACCACCCCAAAAGTTGACGGGGTGGAGTGTGCAAGCTGCCTTGAAAATCTAAGCACTGATGTGTCACTCAAGATAAAGTGTCAAGTAAGCTAAAGGTTAGACAAAATATTTTTTTCCCACCCATTTTCCAGCAAGTGCTGCCAAATCCTTCTTAGATGTATAAAAGTGGGACCATGTGGAGCAACTAATAAATAAGCAATTGTGCTTGTGCAAATAGCTTCAGCTTCAATATTTTCCAAATTATTAGTGAGTGCGAAGTACATTAGATATTTCCAAACCTCTACACACAAAGGCATGCACAAATCCACACTGCATTTGCAGGCAACATGGGTAATAGTTTGTGGAGTGCTCACACACATTTCTGTCAAATGGGTTTTGCTATATTCAACCCAGCATGCTTTGAGTCTTTAATAACATTTCTTGAATATATGTTTATCTGGCACACAGGTCATTTGAAATTGCTTGCAAGCAAAGCTAAATCAGTCTTACCCCTGTTCTCGGCTTTGCAAGTGGCGTCTGAAGAGGACAATAGCTGTAAAGATAAAAGGGATCTTAATGAGAAAATTGTGTTGCTTTTTTTGGTCAAATACTCCAAGACATCCAACACCCATCAATGGAACTGTTTGACTTGACAAAAATTTGGCATAGAGCTTTAGCTCCTGTGTTTCTTGTAAAGTTCACACCCATATTAAACTGACTTTTTACAACAAGGCAAACCTTTCAGATATTCATTTACAGCATGTATCTCATAAACTTTATAACTGCTGTATAATTAGAAGGATGTATCTCATTAGTAGTCATGGGTATTTGTATGTAAAGTGTGTTTCTTTACACATGTTTTCATACATTTGCATAGGCACTGGATGTACAGTACGTTACTACCGAATTGACAGAATCTAAAATGGCATTTTTGGTATGAACAACTTTACAGATGTACAAATGTTCATTAATTATTTTAAGCTTATAGAATATTGAATTCAAATTAATAATAAAACAGGTATAACTTGAAAGATTCATAAATATTTTTATGAACTTAACCCTAAATGCTTTTACATTCCAGAAGCTGTCAGTATTTCCACATTGTGCATTTCAGTTTATATCCAAATACACAAAAATGTGCATGTAAACATTATACAAATACTATGAATAGGCCTACTAATACGATCTAGCTGTCATTTGCTGGAATCTTTTCACTAATCTTGATCATATAAGATTTTTACACATACTGTTTGTGAAAACTAATAGCATGACTTTAGTATCAACTCATATAAGATTTTTACACATACTGTTTGTGAAAACTAATAGCATGACTTTAGTATCAAACTAGTGATCTAGTAAATGCCTGTGTTAGTGTGACTGGGATTCAACCTACCTACGATACCTCCAATAGCCAGAACTATGACGCTAACGGCAGCTATGATGATTACCAATGTTTCACCTACAAATTAACAATAAAAACCAGGAGGATGTGGATTATATTTGTGCACATGTTCGTTTAACTCCAAGTCAGAAATATGAATGAATCCATAAATAAAATAGTTTTTTATCAACCTTTATCATCTCCTGTGGATTTATCTGATCCAGGACTTGCTTTAGGAATTTCTCCAGGACTTGCATACACTGTCAGAAAAAAAAGGTACGGTGAAGGTACAATTTTGTTCCTATAGGGGAACAAAACATATAACTGTACCTTTAAAGGTACACAATAGGTCCTTAAGGTAGCCTACCCAAAAAGAGTCATGAAAGTACAATCAGATGTGAGAGGTACATTTTTGTACCTTTGAAATTTTACTTACCATTTTTTTTTTAATTTAGGCCCAACTAGAATAACTTATGTCTACGTTTTTGTTTATTAATTTTATGTCAGTTTATGATAACATCAAAACATATCAATGGCTTTAAATGTTAAAAATATATATTTTCAAAATGTGCAAGAAAACTTCGCATGAACTACAACGCAGAGTGTTTTTTGGAGTTTACAATTCTCAGGTAAATGCGGAATAATTTTATATATTATTATTTTTACACATGTGAAGCCATGTTCTGTTGATTTTTGACTCGGTGTCGTGTTCCCCTGTTTGAAGCCCGCGAAAAGTTGGCTGGCTGGTGTACGTTAGCCTTCAGGATGGAGCTGAGGAGATGTGTACAGCTAATTTAATTGTGTAAAGACGTCACAGAAGAGAAGAGGACGGTGTTTTTTTTTTGTTTTGTTTTTTTTGACGGTACGTATGCTGTTACATGTTTAAAAGTCGAGTGGTTTCTGGAGGATTTTCTTGGTATGCCTAACGTTATATTTACACAGCCTCTCATATTGTATTACTTTAATAGCCAACACTGCATATATTTGAAATGTTTACCATTGTAATTAGTGATTATGTAACGTTAACGTTTTATATTTTGAGACTATTTTTTTTAACCGCCGTTGCGAGTGTGACGACGTTTTGGTCCGCACAAATTTTGCTCAGCGCACTCACTCAGATTAACGGTATACACGGCCATTTTGTGTTAAACTGAGCCATCAAACGGCAAGCAAGTGATTAATAAAGTAAAAGGACAGCACGCAAGTGAATATGTATTTATTAAAAACACTTGATGACATATTCGTGTTCTGTTACTTCACTGATGGTCATTTGGGCTTCTAACATGGAATTATGCATCGCTACTTATGTTTAACGTTACTCTATAATCATTTATCAAGGTTAAAGGGTTACTCCACCCCAAAATGAAAATTTTGTCATTAATCACTTTACCCCCATGTCGTTCCAGACCCGTAAAAGTTTAGTTCGTCTTCGGAACACAATTTAAGATATCTTGGATGAAAACCGGGAGGCTTGTGACTGTCCCATTGACTGCCTAGTAAATTACACTGTCAAGGTCCAGAAAAGTACGCAAGACATCGTCAGAATAGTCCATCTGCCATCAGTGGTTCAACCGTAACGTTATGAAGCGACGAGAATACTTTTTGTACGCGAAGAAAACAAAAATAACGACTTTATTCAACAATTCGTCTCCTCTGTGTCTCTCCGCATCACCGTAGCGCCATTTTGGAGAATATCCACTGAACGCAAGCAGCGTACGCTCTTCTGATCGCGTCACAATTCTGATCGCGCTCATTTTACTTCCCTCCATCCCACCTCCCACCCTTCCCATCTGCCTCTGGCCAGAACTGGCGAGCAGGGCTTGCCTTAACAGCTCAGTAATTCTATCAGAGACCAATCATTCCGCTGATGAAGACGGACAGCTCCTCGCACAGGAGAGCTGAATGAGACTGCCAAAGTCCATTAAAGGGACGGACAGTGGTGTGGATGGAACCGGGGCTATCAGCGGCACTCTGCTGGGAGACGCTAATTGATTGCTTTCAGGAATTAATGTGGCGGATGAGCTGGTCACGTCTTACAGTAACAACCTGTCTTTATGTTACATGTGCGACCGTAGAGGAAAACCCACCTAGACTGTCACCATCTTCATCGTCACCTGGGTAAATGGGAATATGAAGATGGAATAGAAAAAAAGTTAAAGACAGAAAATTACATTAAAATATAACAATTATAAAATAACAGTGGTTGTTTACCAAACAATAGTTACTATCTGGATGTCATGAAAACATGTCCAAGTAAAAACTAAAATAAAATTATTTTTATGTATTTTTTTGATAATATAATGATTTATTTATTTAAATCAATTTCAAGGAAAAAACACAACACATGCTGTCATGACATATAGTTTTAATTTAAATAATATATTTATATAATATAAAATATTTTCATATATTTTGAGCAGTGTTGGATGTAATGCATTACTAAGTTTTGTATAATATAAAAATTATTTTCATATATGTTGAGAAGTGTTGGGTGTAATGCATTACTAAGTAATCAATTACTTTAATTTAATTACTTCTCCCTTGAAAAAGTAAAGTAAGTGATTCCTCTTATTTTTTTCTGTAATTTAATTACAGTTATATCTGATGTAATTGCATTAAATACTGTATAGACTATAGAACAATAGTGGATTTAACATCAAAATGTAATGTTTTTAAATATCTCCCTTTAAATATTTTGGTAAGTTCAAGAATAATTTATGTAATTTTATATAATTTATTTGAAAGAATTAAATGAGCAGTTTCATGTCTATCCTTGCATTGTTCAGTTGGGCGAGGTTGATATAATTCTTAATAAGTAATGCAATACTTTTTAGAGCGAGTAATTTTTACAGTAATCTAATTACACTGTTGAAAATGTGATTAGTAGCTAGCAATTTATTAGTTTTTTAGAGTAACTAACCCAACACTTATTTTGAGAAAGAGTACTTATTTGTGAGCACACACAGTATTCATGCACATAATATATATATAAGAATATTATGTCATAAGAATATTATGTCCAAAAGTTTTGATGGTCTTAAAAAATTATTTTCATTTTTCATATAATTTCAGTAGTTACTATTAGTTAATGTCCTTTGTGATTGTGGGATGAAATATGGTCATGACAAGATGAGATCCACACATATTCAGAAAACATGAGAGATGTCATACCGATGTCATCTCCTGAAGAATTTCCTTCTGTGTCTTCTGATGTTGCAGCTGTTGATTTGAATACATAAATAAGAGGTTAGAGGTCACATGAAGATAACCAATTATTTTAAAGGTCACAACTAAATATCTTCAAAGGTTATTCCACTGCCAGATAGTGAAGGTGACACAGCCCCATTGTGAATCACTATTTTAACTTATATATATATATATATATATATATAGCATTTCATTTGTCACACATCTAAGTGGACTATTTTAACATGTATATATATATATATATATATATATATAGCATTTCATTTGTCACACATCTAAGTGGCTGATAGAGAACTGACATAAATTGATGAAATCTCTAGTGTTAGCACAAAACTTTGAGAGTGTTCAAGGCGCTTTGGATGAAAAGCATCTGCTAAATGGCGAGTAACAGGAGGATTGGTTCACAAGCCTGTCACTGATACAGATATTTTAGACAGACATGAGAAGAAAAAGATGGATTGAGTACGAAAATAAACATCTGAATAGGACAGAGAAACTTTGATCAAAGTATGACAGAATAATGTAAGCCTAGACAGAATTAACTTACCCGCACCTCGAAGAATCAAAAACAGAAAGAGTAAACGCAGCATCTTCTTATTCTAGGAAAAAAGATAAGGAGAAAAACTTAATCTACACATTAGAATGCTACACCTAGATTTCTCAATAGCTTTGATATATAGTCAACCCCGTGAACCTGGCCTAGTGTAACCTAGATAAATTCACATAGAAGAACTGCTTTATCTCTCTAATCTCAAATGGATCACAATCATCTATTACACCATGCCATAGTTGAAAATATATGCCAGTCTTAATAAATAACTAGAAATATAATCAGCCCAGTATGAAACTGAACTGTGGTTTGCCGGCTAAATATTTAAAATTCATCAAAAGTCTTTAGTCCTTATCTCATCATGAATTTACTGAGGGCTTACTCATGGTTCATGGCTTGTCAACTTTGTGGTCTGGTGTGCACTTGTGAATGCAACTTTTTTTTGTTTACCAAAGCACTTGAACAAGCACACTCAATGGGTAACTTATGCTGAGTGCCATAAGCTCCACTGAGGACCATGCAGGCTAGTCATGCTAAGCAGTTTTAGTTTAGTTTATCTTCCCATAACAGTGAATTCCTGAACCGTGTGGGTAGTTATCAGTTTTGCCCCCTTAAAATCCTAATCTTGTGAGTTTTGTGGCTTTAGTTCAAGGCCATCTATATGCTAGTCTTCTCCTAAAAGTTAAACTAAACTTGTAGACAAAATAAACGCATTTAAAATCTGTCTTTCTCTTTGTGGAAAATGGACCCAAAGTACTGATATTGCAGGGGTGTATGCAAGTTTTTCTGCAATAAAATTCTTCCTTGAATGTCGCAAGCATCTAATCATAACTTTGCAAGGCTATTTATCCCACATCAACTTCCTCAACAAGTTCCTGTGGAAGTTTGTTTCCTCCCATTGGATGAAAAAATAAAAAAGGTAACTGGGACTTTTTATCTCACATTTCTGTTTTAATCTCACAAGTCTGCCTTTTCTCTCAGAATGGCGAGATGTCAACTAAAAATTGTGTGACATATAAATGCAGAATTGTGAGATATAAACTTGCAATTCTGAGAGAAAAGGTCTGAATTGTGAGATCAAAAAAATTGAGACATAAACTCATAATTTTGAGAGAAAAGTCAGAATTGTGAGATTGTGAGAAAAAAAATCTTAGTATGGAAACTCAGTATTCAGAGAAAAACTCAGAATTGTGTGATGGAAACTCAGAATTTAGAGAAAAAAATCTCAGAATTGTGACATGAAAACTTGGAATTGCGAAGAAGTCAGAATTCTGATTTTGTATTACATGCTTTTCCAAGTTTTTCCCTTGTCAAGACATGAAAGAAAATTGTAGTTGTCAGGCCATTTCATGGGGTCTTAAACTTAAATTGTTATTAAATTATTAATTATTGTGGCATTTTAATTGAAATTTTAATAAAAATTTGAAAAATCCCCTCACTTCCTGTAACAGTAAGAAGTGATTCATTTCAAACTTTTGTGTGATTTGTGAAGCTCACACATTTGTGATTTAACAGCCTTCATTCTGAAACCATCTGACAAGCTGCTAAATGACTTTAATCAATACAACTAAAGTACAAATACACATGGAGGATCGCTCCTCTTCACATATTATGTTTTATTTCCGAATGGTAACTTTCCCAGAACGGCCTTTTTGTGGTCATAATGTGGACACACGCAGCTGGCCGAACTCAGTTTCCGCTGGCTGTTATTACTCTTAACAATTACATGTATTTATTTTTGTTCCCACTTTGGACTAGGAAATGGGAATTAGCCAGGGAATGATGTTTTCCTGAGTCCCAAAATGGTTAAATAAAGCTTTTGCTTGGTGCCCAAGTTCCAAGTTCCCCTTCTGTGGCCTGCACATCAATCTCACAAGCCGCTGCTCTTCATCCAGATATTGTTGTTGGTGCCCATTGTGTTGGGCTTCCACTTCCTGTTGTTAATTGCTGTTATGATGTCACAATAACTGGGAACCCCAAACAGGGAAGTGACACTGGGACATTATACACCTGCTTTCTTCATTCATATTATACTACCTCGACTGGATGTCCACTTTGGACAGTTTTCCTACGCAAAGCCAGAAGCTAATAATAGGCCTATTTATAATTTAATCAGTCATTTTGTGCTGGCACAGTGAATGTTTTTGAATGAATGGACAATCTCAAATAGATACAAATTAGAATAAAGGTAAAAATTTAGAATAAAGACAACAAACACATGTTTACACAAACGAGTCGAAAGCAGTAGCACAGGGATTTGAATCGGTGAATCGTTCATTCTAATTAATGAACAAAAACTAGCTTTCTATTTTTTAATCAAACACAGCTTGACTCAAATGAAGGTGTAGAACCATCTCAGGGATGATCAGAAGAAATGGACAGCACGTGAGTTAAATATATGAGTGTCACAGCTCATCTGAATCTGAAGGGTCTGAATACTTAGGACCATGTTATATTTCAGTTTTTCTTTTTTAATATATCTGCAAAAATGTCAACAATTCTGTGTTTTTCTGTCAATATGGGGTGCTGTGTGTACATTAATGAGGAAAAAAAATTAACTTAAATGATTTTAGCAAATGGCTGCAATATAACAAAGAGTGAAAAATTTAAGGGGGTCTGAATACTTTCCGTACCCACTGTATATACACACCTTGCTAGGCTAACCGAGACTTGTCATTTGCACTTATATATTGTTGCTCTTTTGTTAGTTTTGACTGCTTTTATTGTCCTCATTTGTAAGTCGCTTTGGATAAAAGTGTCTGCTAAATGACTAAATGTAAATGTAAATGTAATGAATCTAAATTAACTGAAGAGAGAGCCGTTTATGTGAGCGCGTTTGATTATTTCTTCTGCTCTGACATTAAAAATAGTGACGTAGCATTTTTCAAAACGGAAGATTAGTGTTCAATTTCCCAATTCCAGCCTCAGTTTGTTTCAGTTAATCACGAGTCACATTCACATCACGAGATATGTGTACATAGATGCCTCATTAGCGACTATTTCCATGGGCCGCTATACGTAAGCTGTCCGCCATATTCAAAGGGTCAACTTGAGGTCATTCACCGTAACATCCGATGGTCTGCCATAGATATGTATAGGTAAATTCCCCATTCGACTGCGTCAAGCACGTAGACGCGTCCGCCATCTTTGACGGTCAACTTGACATCATTCACCATAATAATCAATGAATATTCGAAGATGCCACAATCCTGCACAGCGGATGGTTGTAAAAACTGCCGGGATTTAAATTTCCAAAGAAACGGGATAACCTTTCACAGGTGAGAATGTGTTGGTTTGTGTTTTTAAATGTATTAACTCAATATTACAAGTTTTGAAACATTGGTAACTTATGCTACTGTTATGGTGAATGACGTCAAGTTGACCCTTCGAATATGGCGAATGGCTTACATATAGCAGCCCATAGTAACAGTAGCTAATGAGGCATCTACGTATACATCTCTATGATGGTCTGCGAACCCTCGAGTACGGTGGCCGAGAGAGCTCAACGTGTTGTTGTGGAGACATAACTAACACCATACAACAAGATGAGCCCGTTAGCTAATACAACATTACAAGTTACCAATGTTTCAAAACTTGTAATATTGAGTTAATACATTTAAAAACAAAACACATTCTCACCTGTGAAAGGTTATCTCGTTTCTTCAGGAATTTAAATCCCTGCGGTTTTAACAACCATCGGCTGTGCAGGATTGTGGCATCTTCGAATATTCATTGATTATTATGGTGAATGACGTCAAGTTGACCGTTAAAGATGGCGGACGCGTCTACATGCTTAGCACAGTCGAATCTACCTATACATATCTATCCACGTTCATATGAACGCACCACAAGATGACGTCACGAGAACATTTCTCCGTGTTGGAAAAGCTACAACGCTCGTTTTAATAAAAATGCATAACATTATTTATACATTTAATGTATTCTCAGAAATAATCTATATTTCTATAGAAATAATTTTAAAAAATAATTCAATAAAAGATATATTTTCATTTACAATAATATATTGTTTTTAAATAATTGCGATTTAGTGCCGTGCCAGTTCAATGCCGCCATTTTATTGCGGCTCTCACTGAGGTGTTGTGGATATCTGACTTCGAATGGAATTCCGTTGGTAATTTTCAAATAGCAGGTGGGGAAATTCCTAGTTGTGTGTTGCCTGGAGCACACCAGTACTCCCCATAAATAAGTGGTGGGTTAGCATGAGGGACAGGTCATGAAAACATAAATAAAAGCAAGAGAATTAGTAATGCTTTTGACACTGTCAAATGAGCTTCTTAGGTACAACAACCTGTGAGTACTTGGAACTGTGCTGAACGGAGAGGAGAGTTTGCTTTGACCCTGGCAAGTCTATATTTGTTAGTCTAATTAGCAAATTATCATATTATAGTTACAGCAGCTGAAAGCAGCCTGGAACACTTTGTTCTAATTGCGCTATCATGTCTTCATCTGTGGCTTACATGTCTTAAATGTGTCCAAAAACTGTTAATAAGTGAAAATTAAAGAAGCATCGGTTGTGATACCAGTATGTCTGTCTTAATGATAAGCTGTCTTGGCAAACTCATCCATAAGGGACTGCGGTAGTTGTGAAAAAAAAGAAAGAAAACAGGCTCTCCATAAAGAAAGAGAGATTGGTGGTGGCTTAACTCGTCTCGTAATTTGGAATTTCCACGCTCAATTCAGGTCGTCACGGCAAGAGAGATTCTCTCAATTAAGCTGTTAATCAGAAGATGTGGGACTGGTTGTCAGAGCAAGCACAATCCAAGCTTGTAAAAATGTGACAGCAAATCTCCCATCAACAGTAACCTACAGCCGTCTAAAACCCCCTCAGACCCCCTCCCTAAATTCCAATTTGGTGCGCCCGGCTGCCTCGGAGAAATAATAAGCTGAACCAATTTGAAAATATTTATCAGTGCAGTCCAACGCCTGCGAGTTGACAGTCCTCCTGAAGCTTGTGTTGCTGAACAATTGGCTAATATATTTGTGTGTATTTGAATTCAAATAGAATTTGGTCTATTCTCCAGTTTTTGCACTTGTTTTGCCTCCACCTAATTTGTGCTCTATCATTAATACGTGCAGTCCTGCAAAAGAGGCCCGACATGAGCCTGCAGCAAAGCCATCAATGAAAAAACACTTTTATACCTCATACAATCATAAATCAACACAAAGTATAACAGGATTTTTTTTCATTTAGCTTTGTACTTCAGTGTGTGATTTCTGCGTCTTCCATTGTTCAGACTGCAGAATGGTTTGCTAATGGTGGTATGGCAATGCTAGTGAAAAGTTGCCCGCACACTATAAAGGTGAAAAAATACACGTTTGAAATAAAAACCACAGCTTTACTAAGAGACGACAAAAGTTTTGGTCATGGCATTAGCTTCTTTATCTAGTTGTCTGTTGTCCTTTATAGTGTGTGGACCTTTTCTGCAACTCTTCGCCTATTTGGATTATCGTGGTTTACGCTGCTAGACTTTTTAAGTGTGGTGAGTTTTTGGTGTTTTCTTCATTATGTTGAAATTGGAAAATTAGTTCAGGGTAGAATTGTTTAATATGAGCTGATGGATATGCAGTAAATAAAATTCAACCATTTGTAATCAATTTTACTTTCACAACATGGTGTATTTTCGGGAAAACTGGATATTTAATTGCTAAAACAATGATTAAATAGCTATTTTGAAATTGGTTAACATTATCCAGAAAGGAACATCTTTACAGAGATGGAGCAAGTTTCAAGTCACATTTGTGAGTAAAGATTGCGAAGCTAAAAATTTTTGCCCACTTTTCTCTATTGTAAACTCTTCACAATATGAGCAGGTATATGCATTTAAAAAAGCTAGGGTCGTAGGGTCAGCTGATTTCATGTAGAATTTAAGCAGATGAGGAAAGGGTCAACAAAAAAAAGATATGAAGATTATTTTGTGCAGCACAAAAACAATTTCCACCAGAAATCAGGAGCAAATAAACTGGTGACTAAGAAACTGCCTTGCTCCGTTCTTTAATTAATCTGGTCTGATTGCTTACTTCATCTGAGTCACAAACTCTCGTTCATGTCTCAAACATATCTAGGCCAGACTCACTAACAACTCCCAGTTGAATCAGTAAATCCGTTTATAATGTAAGTATTATATGAAACATCCAGGTTCTATAAAAGCACAGACATGCACAGTAGCTGATATGGCTGGTTAGGACAAAAACACTTAATGCTCATTAAGTTAGCATTCAAAAGCTTCTTTTTCTGAAGGTTTCTTGTTATAAACTCAAAACTCCAAAGCAGTACAATGAGGCTGTATTAGAGGCTGAATTTCCTTTTTAGTCATTAGCTGCTTAAATCAAATTATTTTTAACTGAACATATTGTTGCTTTTTTCCCTATTATGCCAGCTCCCAAAGTGTGAATACTCGTTCTGCCAGCTCTTTTCTTTATTTCACACTTTCACATCTGGCTTAATGGCACAAGTGACCTGTTATATATCGCGACAAAGATTCTAAACATAGGCAGCCATCTTTTGATCTACAGTTCCTCACTGCCAACACCTCGAGTTAACCAAAAACCTCAACGCTGCAGATATGTGACTAAAGTAGTAATAGACATAGTTTTGGTAAATGTTTAAATTTGGCCTGAACTGAAAGTGAAAGACTTGTGGGATAGTAAAAACATAGTTTATATAAGACACACAAACAAAAGTTTCACAGGTGTGATTGCTTGAGACAGAAGCTGAAAAACAGGAGGTTGAAATCCTGCTTTGGTCGTATTTTCTTTATGGTCTATGAGCAAGACAGATCAAAATAACACTATACAACAGAAAATATTAGTAGTAAGAGGGAATTCGGACAGTTTGAATTAGATTTAAAGGCAAAATTTACCAGAAAATACTGATTTTATCATCATTACTCAACCCTTATGTCATTCTAAACTGGTTTTACTTTTTTTTCTGTGGAAACAGAGTTCGGTTTGTTTTCCATGTTATTTCAATTAGGGGTGGAAAAAGTCCTATGATGATAAATATATAAAAAATATCATAAAAGTCGTACTTCTGATAGTTTTGTAAAGTCATGAAGAACAGCAATGATGATAGACAGGACCTACAGTACAATACTAGGGACATCAAACATTCATCAAAGGGTCTCAGAATAAAGCAGCACATAAAAACATACACAGAAGCAAACTTAACTGCAGCAACCAACCACATGGACCTAATATAATAAGGATACGGTTACGATTACATAAAGTTTGTATTACATGGTATTTGCTGACGGAGGTCTTGGTAAAACAAAAAGTCTGACAAGATACGCAAACACCCAAAAACCCCCCAAAAGCATCCAAGTATGAGGCGGCTCAGAAACTGGGGTGCTGGTAGAAGGGAAATTTGCTGAAAAATTCAGCACTTAAAACGAAACCTCAGGTCTGGCGAGTAGTGGTTTGACATTCTCTGTAAGTGTGACATCATTTAGGTCACCTGATGAACTGATCAGAACTCAAAACTCAACTGACAATGTTCACAAACATGACAAGGAGAAAGAATGTTCTTGAGTGCAGTCAAGACAAACATACTGCACAATCTTCCTTTAGTATCTGAAAGCTAACATGACTGTACAAACAGTTTAGGTAAACTTTAGCAAAAAAAAGTCTGGAGGACCAAGTCTGCATACCAGGTTTTCCTCCAAACCGTGCTCTGAGACTACTGGTAGCCTTGCTTTACAGACACACACTGTTGCATTTAAAAAAACAAACTAGCATATTTTGAATCTGAATCTGTTACTGTTTCAGAAGAGCTTTTGAGACAGAAAACTCCTTTAAGCATTATAGTTGCCAAGCAATACAGACTTTTTAAGAACTCCTGAGAGCAGTAACTGCAATGGTAAAACTAACAGTAATATCAATAGTAATGGTAGGAATAATAATATGAATGAGCAGTTTTATATAACCTGAAAATAGTGCCTGACAAAGTTTGTTTTGTACCAAAAACCTGTTTTCACATTGGAGGAGGAAACATCTACAGCACTTGAGATATTTTCAATATTTGCACTGACCATATGGCTTTCACTACAACTGCAAATAAACATCACTAGTGAAACATCCAAAAGCCAATGAAACACTGCATCTACTATAAAGGCTTCTGCACGGGCATAAAATATTGATGATAAAACTAAGTTTAATTACAGACTCACCACTTCCTTGGTCCCCCTGCCGCACTGAATAGGACAGGAAGCTGAGCTGACTGAAGCTGAGTTCTGAGAGCAGCAGACTCATTCTCTGAGATCTAAAAACTGCGCTATGCACGTCATGTGCAACGAAACTACACCAGTGCTTCTCAACTGTTTTGACTACAAGGCCCTATATTTTTCAAAGACAATATTCAGAAGCACACCATAGGCTAAACTATGCCTTTTGGTATAATGATATAAAGCTGTTTGTTTTTAACCTTTTTATTGATATAAAATAGAAATGTCAAAAGGTTAAAGTAATTTTGATTAATTTTGTGATTACATAAGTTTTAAGAACTATATGGAAGAACCTTAATCAGGCTACAAATGCTTTCTCAGAGAAGACAAGTGACGGGTTACGTGAATTCGTAGATATTTATGCATTGCACACTTAGATGAAGGTGAAGACAGTATGTACGCAATGCATTTGTAAATGCATTGCTTTTGTAAACGTATTTTGGTACAAGACCCCACAAAACCAGAACGCTTCCAATATAATGCAAATATGAGCGATCTTTAAAGCGTCAATGCTTCAGTTCTCCACATATTGTTGAAAATAACGATATTTATAAAAACAAAAATGGAAGTTTCAGATGTGGTTAAATCTTTAAGTGTCAACCAATTTAATTATCCGATTTGAAATAACAAGCCAATGAGCAGTCAGCTTTGCTACCGCGCCAAAGTTGCAGGTGACACTCATGTGTACACGAGTTTCACTTCACCTGCAGCAGCAGAACATAAAAGTGAATCTAATGTGGGGAAGTTATATGTTTCGCAGCGGAATGAAACAATAAAACCTTTAAATGTGCCACGTGTGTCAAAGATAAATTCTTTTTAGATTGATTCACTGATATGTGAACGCGAGTCATCATGTGAGTTTCATGCATCAAATATTTGGGAACCAAAACCGAGAGCAGACCAGGGTATCACGAGTCCTTCCCGTGTACCAGTTTGACCAAAACTGATTCCTCCTGTCAAAAAGATGCATGCATAATATTAAATGATGATAATAACAGTATACATGCTATTATTAACAAATGCCATGTCTGTATTAGGTGTTACTGAATTTGCAAACATGTGGCAAACAGCGCTGTGCTTTGTTGATAGAGTGTGAAATGCGTTTCTCGCGCATACAGTGATTCTCGCGGTCTTCGTGAAAGATAGCAGGCATTAAAAGTGTGACAAAAAGACAACAGTCTTGACCTCTTTCAGCGACAAGAATTCAAGAAATTCTTAAGGCTTCACTGTGAAGTCGAGCAGTTTAAACCATCCCAACACCACACACACACTGAAGTTTTGGAGTTGCACAACCACATCCAGTGTAAACATATAAGGGAATTTTTAAAAAATGATTCTTTAAAAGAGGATGCAACTGTTCCTGTTTCGTATAGACATGGGAGAAGTTCCCCATGTTGCTGTTTTTTATAGGTACATAGATGCTTTATCAATCTTTGACAGAAAAGTCACCTATTACCTGTTACAATCTAGTCTAGTAAGCTGATAACTGACCTGCATGTTGATGCAATTGTTGGACACGGAAAGCAAGTGGCAACATGTTCTGTTTAGAGTCACAGAGGCCACTGCCTTAATTGATGACTGTCAGCAATGTGATGTCTGTCTAATTTTAACTGAGAGCTGTGAACAAAGACTTCTTTATTTGAGCCTTCATGTTGCCTGATTACCCTTAATATATATATATATATATATATCCTGGCGTGTGATGCATTCTGTAGCAGTGCTTTGAGCACCTGCAGGTTTCTGCAAAGTAGCCACAAATGAATTTGCAGTAGTCTGTAAACATGCTGTCAGATATCTATTTTTCATTTATTTTTCTTGTAGCTTGCTGCCATTTACTCTGTATTGCATATCACAGAAATATACATATGAAAAAGAACTATTTTCATTCAAGAGATCGGCTACTGCTTTTCGTATTCCTGAGGTAACTTAAATGGTTTATTAAAGAGAAATGAAAAGCCCTCCTTACTTTGGAGACATACACTCCTGCCGTGCTTTTAGAAGCAGTGAAGAAAAAAGTCCCACTCACCAAATTTTAGTCCACTGCTGGAGGTATCGTTTACTTGCGCTTATGACTGTCTCTATTCTCACATGAGCTCCTATGTCAACCTTCCTGGCGGAATGGGAACTTCCTGGCTGTCTTAACCCCTGTGCGTGTTTGACAGGGCTGTGATGTGAATGTCTCATTGGCTGACGTTCCACATGAAATCTGACACCTGCACGAGTTTCACCGACACCTTGCTGACTGTAAAAGAATGGATTTGTACAGAGTGTATTGTTGACATTTATGGAGGGGCCTTTTCTGTATCATATATCAGTTCAAATTCTGGTTCTCTCTTATGCAGTCAGCATTTTCACATGAATGATTTATATAGGATAGTTGTAAATGCTGGGGGGAAAGATTGCATGAATCTCAAATTAATATGAATTGATGTTTCAAGAGTGCTGTACTTTTTGTATGAATTACATGTTTGACAAGAACTGGGATTGGCTGGACCCCTCAGGTGCTGAATGTAATGATGAATATCACAATGAGTTACTTCTATATCTTTCATCTGCTCAAGGGAACCAGTCTCTTTCCTGTCCTTACATTGTTTTACATTTTCTTCATTTCCAGCAAGGCCAGATGGTTGGTTGATTTATTTGTATTGTATTAGTTTGAACAATAAGAAAATTAAGTGTTATTGTTCTTATCATACTTCACTGATTTTTGATAATTGATTGTGTATGTTTAAAAATATTGTTTAGATTTTTACAAAATATAAAAGTTGTCACTAATTTGTGTTTAAGCAAACAGTATACAAACTGAAATGTTATCAAATTTTTCCATACATGGTGTTGCTAATAGCATTCGTTCGACTTTTTACAGCAGAAGGTTGAAGTTTTTAATCAGGGTAGATTTTTATCAAATGTTTTTCAGTAACTACTGTAAATTATATTAGTTAAGTAGCGGGTCACATTGTAAAGCGCAATATTTTGACAATATTGCTGCAATAAAAACATTATTTACATTATTCTCTGAATGTTTAGCATCAGAATGAAGCCCGTCTCATTCGGAAATGATTGACTCTTTTGAATCGGTTCATTTCAGTGAATCAGAATCTGAGCTTGTCTGAGTCAAGGATTCACTCACTCAACTGAATTGTTTTCATAGAAGGTGGGGATATTGATTCATCCTAACGACTCGAATCTTTTGAATCCAATTAATGACCCTTTCTGTAGGCTACATTACGTAGGTGGCTGCAAGCCTTTGCAAGTTATGAGTGAGTCATTCACTCATTCTAAAGTCACAGACAAACCAAGTCTAATTATCTTTTATTGAAACAATACTGCAAAGAGACAGAGTGTTAAGCATCATAATTATTTCCCACAATTGTCAACAAAACAAATCTATTACTTAAAATGTTTGATTCGCTCGCGAACAAAACACTAAATTCTTCAGAACTTGTACAGAGGCTACGTCAGTCAGTATCGTTCAATGGTATTTAGTGTATGTGTGTGTGTGTGTTGGGGGGGGGGGGGGTTACAAAAAAAAGTTT
>NW_015642050.1:57450-71898 GCF_001515625.1 Sinocyclocheilus rhinocerous | reverse complement strand
TGTTGTTTGGTTGGGGGGGGGGGGGTTACATAAAAAAGTTTATGTACTTTTTTTTTTTCCTCCATCTCGGTTTCACGCTCCACCAGTGGGTGGCAGAAGTGCACCTACCGCTGTAAAAAGAAAAAAAAAAGAAGAATAAGGAAACGCCCGCGCTAATCGGTTCGTTTTGGCGGTTTTTCCAAACCGTACATAGGCCTCCTAGCTGGAGCATTGAGCTGGTTGTCCTCTATGTCCATTACTACTCAACTAGCTCACACTCACAGTTCATCATGTCTCAGGAGAGGGAGTCACCATGGCCATTTCTTATCAGGAACTTCTGAAGCTTCATTTAGAACCATGTTAGTTGAAATATGAACTGGCTGAAATATGTGAACTGGCCAAATTATGTCTGAAACGTAAATTACCTGATTTTAAACTCCTGTTTATATAAGCTTTGTCTAAATGCAAAACTCGAAATTGTGCAGTCAAACTCATAATACTACAAGTTTTTCAGCAAAGTTTTGATCACATTGATAATTCAGAGGTCTTATGAATTAATGTATCAAATATGATACAGTAGGCTTTATATGGTTAAAGCCTACTGTATCATATTTGATACATTAATTCATAAGGCATCTAAATTATCAATGTAATAAAAAAAACTTTGCTGAAAAACTTGTAGACAATCTTCTACATGCTTTCTCCCCTCTGATCGATAGATCATTTTTTTCTACAAAGTAAAAGGCTTTATTGATTTATTTAAATTAAAGGTGAGCATAAGCTTTATATTGTCATTAATTTTGAACATTTGAACTGCAGCAACTCACTTATAAATATATAAAACACATGCGAACTTTCCAGTAAATGGTTAAAAAAACATAAAAAAATCGGACTATTATTTTATATATCAGGCTTTACAGTGTTAAATAAGGGTCACAAATGAAAGTAATTTAAACCTGTGAACGCTTTGTGATATCAGGTGTTTGACTGATATCATGACTTTTGGCTTTCAGCAAACAGGTTAAGGGTTGAATTAGTCACATGTAATCCACCTAAACTAAGGAACAATCCTCATGTCCTTCAAATGTGTAGTCAAGCCTTAGCTTGGCCAGCCAACTCCCATTATAACATATGCACGGACACAATGTCAAAGCAAATTATTCTCCTGAATTAGATCTTCCGAAAGTTTTCAGTGGATGCGAGGCTGCTATATTAAAAGAGTTAGTTCACCCAAAAATGAACATTTTCCATCATTTACTTACCCTCAGGCCTTCCAAACCTTGATGGATTCCTTAGTGCAGAGTTGCGTTCTTTCATACAATGGAAGTGGATGGTGACCAGAGGCTGTCAAGTTTCAAAAGGATCATAAAAGCAGTCTATATGACTTATGCATTACATTTCAAGTCTTCTAAAGGCATACAATAGCTTTTTGTAAGGACCCGGACCATTATTCACTAACAATTTCGCATTAAAAGTGTTTGGTCACCATTCACTTTCAATGTATGTAAAAGAGCAGCTTGGACATGTGCTGTAAACCTCTCCTTTTGTGTTGCTTGGAAGAAATAAATTCATACAGGTTTTGACAGACGTGAGGATGAGTAAATGATGACCGAACTATTCCTGAAAAGGTTTTTTTTTTTTTTTTTTTATGAAAATCTCTTTGTACGCTTCGAAAATATGTGATCCTTGAAGGTTTGTATATTTGTCTACCTGGCTCCTTGACGCCATGATGATCTTGTTTTGAGTATCGGTCATGCATCTGACTCACTCATGTCTCTCTTTCTTCTAGTTGGCTGATGAAAGATTGCTGAAGACCTGTAGGCAAAGGTGTTACTCCTCAGCTACTCTACACTTACCCGGAGGGCTCCACCCGTGCCCTTTCTAACGGATTTTTCAGCTGAAGTCAGCAAAGGAACGACTGGTTCTGCTGGCATTCGTGCAGCTGTTAAGAAGCTAAAGAACCAGTTATGGTAGGCCCACACTTGTTTTGAAAGGTGGCTTTACAAAATGTATTGTTATTCATCACTCTTGAGTCTTGGATACATGACTTAAGCGTCTCTGAGTCACAGGTGATCTGATAAACAGTTAGTTTGAAAAGGTTCTTGGCACTGTTTATGACTTCTAAAGAAAGGAAGATATAAAGTCTCTAAATATTGGAACTATATGAGATCTTTTCTGTATTCTCAATCACAGAAAAGTTATCAGTTAATCAATCACCCTGAAATGTATTATAAAATTACTACAATGTTAAAGGTTTTTTTTCTGCTATAAGTTCAGGTGACATAATCAAGTTTTAGTGCTGTATTACAAATAAAAAAGTATGCACTACTTTTCAAAAGTTTGGGGTCGGTAAGTTTTTTTTTTTTTTTTTTTATGTGTACGTTTTTTTGTGGAAACCATGATGATAATTTTTTTCAGTTTTTTTTTTTTTTAATGAATAGGCAATTCAAAAGAATATGATTTTTTTGTAACATTACAAACATCTTGTCATGATGTCATTTCAGATCAATTTAATGCATCCTGGCTCAATAAAAGTATATATTTTTTTTTATTACAATTTTTTTTTTTTTTATCAGTGCTACACATTTAATCTCATGTCGTGACAATTTTATTCTTATGATTTCAACATTTTTGATTTTCATGATTTCAAACTAAATTATTATTTTCATAATAATCTTTGTAATGTTATTACATTTTATTCTCAACGTAATATTTTTTATTTTTATTTTAGCATATCCTATTCTTTTTATTTTAGAATAAGCTTACCCTGAAAGACAGTTTTCTTGTGTTAGTTTTTCTTTCCCGTGCCTCCTCATTTTTTATTGAAACAGGAAGTAGATTTTAGTTTACGTTATAGCCATGAGCAATTATTTGCTCTTTGGTATTGCTAGTCAGAGTCCGGTGGTATTAGGGGTGGGACATTCTCATACTACATTTGATTGGCCACAGATCTATTCGGTGCAGGATGAGTCATGACTCTTCAAGGACTGTTCTCACCGAAGAGAATCATGTCATTTTATCAAAGTCTGGCAGTTCATTAGCATGACCTCAAAATGGACATGCACAAAACGGCAGATGGCTCATGATAACTATGAACCTTCTGTGCAAACATGCATGTCTTCGAAGAGCCCGCATTGTAGCTTTAATGGACTGATATGCAGTACAACAATTGTTTTGAGAACGATCAGGATCTAGAAACTGTCTGCAGTGAAAACCCTTTGCAGTTTATTACCCAAAGACCACATAACCATTCAAGAGGGCAGAGGGGTGTTGTCTGGGTATGTTTCCGTCGTCACCGCAAACAGAAACGAGCCCTATTGTGGGCTTGTGTGCAGTGGAGGAGTGGGGAGGGGACGGCGAGTCAAGAATAGGGGCAGCTTGTTTTGAATTGCAAAGGTTGCATCATAACTAGCAGGTTCCAGCACAAATGGGCTTTAGTACATGTTGTATGTTCAAGGACACAAAGGTTTGCAAGGTCACAAGCCGAGTTGAAAAACAGGTCACATATTTCCATGATGCCTTGAGTGAGAGAACTTAGGTGTTCCGCACAGGTAGATGCACTGACATTCAAATATTAAAGCGCTTCATTAAACAATTAGTTCACGGTTAGAGATAAAAGTATGAACAACAGCCCAAGGCGTTTCAACGGTCTGAAAAAAAGGAGGCACTTTTAACAAAAAAATTGATTAAATATTTCCCAATTGTAAATTATTAAATGTGTTATTTTTTAAATGTTTTTAATGCTAATGTTGTTTGTTTTACTAAAAATTGTGTTTATGCAGTTATTATTTGTATATGAAAATCTGCAAGCAGGTTTTTGTGTCAGGTAAATTTGGTATAGGGTTACAATATGAGTGAAATATGGCACGTCCTCCACAACCTGATCTAACCAGGTGAACGGCCAGAGGAGGCTTGTACTAGTCATAGTTAGAGGGCATGTTTGCAATTCTAATCATCTCCAGCCTGAACCTGTAAATTTCAGCTTGCCCCACTATGTAGCCTAAATGTTCAGGCTGGAGATACAAAGTCTTTGTTCTTTACAGCTTGTGACTACTTGTGACTAATAATATTTTGAATATCACAAATATCAGTTATAACTCATTCACTGCAATTTTAATGTAAGATTTGCTGTTTTCTAACCAAAACACGTGACTCAAAAGTTTAATGTTCTAATTTGAGATTAGAGGCAGTCTTGTCTGCTTTAGCAAATGCTCTGCTGCAACCTGTGGCCTCTGTGGGAACTGCAGCTGTGATGTAAGAGATAATCTGAAGGGTTGAAGTAGTCCTTTTAGAAACACCTGTGCATTCAGAATTGCTGATGAACAGCTGTTTTTGATTTTCACTTTTGTAATAAAATGTGCATATTATAAATATGTCTTTAAACGTCTTAATTTGCCTAAAAAGTTCTTGAATCAAAACAGAACATCGGAACTTAAATTCATAAAATCATGCCATTAAATTTTGCATGCACTGCCAAAAAATAAAAAGGAAATCAAGATACAATGCATTTTCAAAGCCGCACTGAATTTTGCTACAAATATCCCACGGCGTCATGATGAAAATGCAATCTTAAGTGTTCTAACTGTTAGTCTAAATGCAGTTAGGACAAATAGCATTTAAATTATCATTTTGCAACCATTTCTGCTTGGACATGTTACACATATCAAATCAGTTTGTGTTATACATTTTCATTTTAATTTTGCAACTTAAAAAGCTTTAAAATTTGTATGCAATTTACATATTAAGACTACTGTTGGAAATGGCAAATGTAAATTATATAATTTCATTTTCATTTTCCTTTTGCAACAAACTTTGCACGTATGGGTAATGGAAAATGTAAATTTAAATACAGAAATACATTGCTATTTTGAATATTGCATTGCCATTTTGCATATTGCATTTTAAATTGAATTTCGCTACCTATATGCGTCCATATAACACTAGCTTGCTCTATTATTTTTCTATTCGATCTGTTTTCTTTTTATTTATTATATGATTTTTTTTTAAAAACCTTGCTATGTGTACTGCGTTAAGCTAACTAAGACTTGTTATAGCACTTGCATATCATTGCTTTTTTGTTGATTTTGATTGCTTCCATTGTTCTCATTTGTAAGTCGCTTTGGATAAAAGTCTGTCTGTCTTAAAAAGGTCCTAAAAAGTCTTAAATCTCTATTCTTTTTCTATTCGATCTGTTTTCTTTTTATTTATTATATGATTTTTTTTAAAAAACCTTGCTATGTGTACTGCGTTAAGCTAACTAAGACTTGTTATAGCACTTGCATATCATTGCTTTTTTGTTGATTTTGATTGCTTCCATTGTTCTCATTTGTAAGTCGCTTTGGATAAAAGTCTGTCTGTCTTAAAAAGGTCCTAAAAAGTCTTAAATTTACCTTCATAAAACCTGCAGAAACCCTGAAGTCACAAATATCAAAATATTTTTTCCTTTCCTATGTTTTGACACCAGAATTCTTCAAAATGTCCTATTTTATTACATTAATATTATCATGAAAAATCTACAGTATTGTTTATAATTTTTTTGGTTGCCCAATGTGTCTTGAATTTTGACATCTACCTAATTTGGCTATGTTTTGGTGCAAGACATCAACACTTTCTTTTCCCTTTTAAAAGTGTATTAGCCTTTTTAACCATGCATTATTAAATGGTTAGGTTTTGTTAGTTGCATTTAGCATTGATTATTCCCCTGCTGTTTGTGACCCTATCACGCCCTTTGAAATCATTTTCAGGTCACAACCAACCAGTCTATCATGGCTATTTATCATACAGTGATGGGCGGTCCATGGGTTTTGGACAAATGATGGTGAAGATACTATGTTTGTATTAGTTCTATGCAGTTAAAAAGATAAACAAGATATCATCAGTCTTATTTTGGCCAGCAGCTCATTCCCCTCTGCATTGAGTGAAAAGGCTTTTTTTCTGTCCACATTCATATTCATGCAACCCGCAGCAAGTTTGATGCATTAATTGCACCACATTGAGCTATTTATGCATGGCATATTGCCAAATGAAACCATGTCAAAGGAAGCCACCATGGGATGTGTTATAGGATGATATTGATGGCACTAGTGCAGAGTAAATGCCGCTAAGCTGTGAGTTTGGGCTATTCGTATTCAGATCTGAGCTTTGTGCAGTGCATTCTTAATGCACCACTGTTATTGATCGACAAGTATTTCGATTACAATTTCATCTTGTCAACTATTTGCTATGCACAGAGCAGCCAATAAGGCCTAAATGGAGTTGGATAGGCCTATATCATCACTAGATGGCAGTATTACACCATGTATTAAGAGCTGTGAGGATTTAGGCTCTTTACAAGTACTTAGTGTGATTATTAATAATATATAAAAACATTTTAACTTAATTTATATTTGTTGATTTTTATTTACAGGTTTTAAAGACATTTAATAGCCTAACTGTATGTTTACTGTACCTTGCTGTATTTGATTTCTTTTAAGTTGCCTTATTGCACATTCTTTGTATATTGTTCAATATTTGATCCTCTTTTTCTCTTTATTCAGATCCACACTGGACATGCAACTGCATTTACACAGTCAGACCAATAAGACTGCAACTTGCAATCTTAACCACTTATTTCAGAACTTCTGGTTATTAGCTCTGAAAAGCAATAGCATCAACAAAACACATATATTAATTAGTAAGAATGTGCTTTCCTCACTCACCCACCGATCCTTCGGTGACATTAAACTGTGGTAAACCCAGAACTGTTGATTAGCCATTGCATGCAATTTGTGTGCATGAGTTTAGAAAGGTCAGAGAAAGAAGCTTTCTCTGTAAACCAATAGTGCTGCGTGTGAAGATGCACGTGAATGTTAAACCTACAGAGGACTTTTACAGGAAGTGGTAAGCACACGGAAATAGTACGTTTCTGCACTGCCTTCTGCAAATGCCTTCTTTTTAACTGTGAGATATTACATATAATTAAATACCAATTAAAGAAAACTAAAAAGAAACCTTTGAATTTTCTATTAAATATTTCTGGATTCTATACTTTTAAATATTAAATTATGTAGTTTTGTGTGCGTTGTGTTAAGTACATTTTAGGTAATAATAATAAAATGGTCCTTTTTATTTTATTTTTTTATGCAAAGCTTTGCTGTGTTGCCTGTCAGAGAATCAGAGATCCTTCAAATATAGAGGTACAATTGAGGTGAACCAGCTTTTTTAAATCAATATAGACTATACCGTTCAAAAGACTGGGGTCAGAATTTTTTTTCAAAGTAATTTTTTTCAGCAAGGATCCATTAAATTTATAAAAAGTGAGATTAAATGTAATTATAATGTTACAAAATATAGCTGATCTTTTAAAATTTATATTCATTGAATAGAAATGAATAGAATCCTAATCCTAAAAAAAGCATCATGATTATTATCATAAAAATATTAAGCAGCACAGCTATTTTCAGCATTGATAATAAGAAATGTTTCTTGCATCAAATCAGCATATTAGAATGATTTCTAAAGGTTCATGTGACACTAAAGGCTGGAATAATGATGCTGAAAATTCAGCTTTACATCACAGGAATAAATTACATTTGAAAATATATAATATTAGATTTTTTTTCATTGCAATAATATTTCACAATATTACTGTTTTACTGTATAGCCTTGGTGAGCATAAATTACTTCTTTCAAAAACATTTTTAAAAAATCTTATCGACCCAAACTTTTGAATATTAGTAGTAGTAACTTAAGTAATAAAGCTTGTGAGTAGTTTACAATATTGATGCCCATCTGATTTTTTTTTTTTTAATTTAATTTTCTTCCAGAGAATAATAGGTTACTACAGCTCGTCTCCAAAATTTTTGTTTATCATAGTATTTTTTTCTCCATTGTGCTACAGGAGAATATAAATATTATTTATTTTTTCATCAAGTCTCTTTGAAGGAAGGTGTAGTATCTCAGACGGCCACATGGAAAAGGCCACCTGCTTGTTGCATGGCTAGGAATCTCATTACCTCACCTTTGACTGCAAGACCTTTGCAGAAAAAGAAGCAGAGTGAGTTAACGTTGCATGCTGCAACACAAGCAAGTGGATGCTTCAGAGGATACTTTATCTGTAAATCTGTACATTCTGAATTGGATGCTGCTGTCCTCTTGAGCTTGGCATAATGCTTTATTCACCACATCCTTTGCCATGCTTGATCTCTAAAAGGGGGTGAGATGTACAGTAATGTTCATTCCATTGTTCCTCTGGACTCATGGGAGTACATTGTCAATGAAACCACAGTTAACTAATGTGTTAACTCTATTTCCCCTCCTTTAGTCTGTCTTCACTGTGAGGTGTGTTTTGCTATTCTCTCTCTTTTATCGTAAATCTCTGCTGTTACAGCTCTGGGAATATCTTTTCACACGGCATCTAACTGGGCAGGAAGTTTCATGGTTACAATATTGACACAGTCACTTGTATGCTCTGATAATAGCATTTGTAAGGCCTTTCTGCTGCTCAAAGCCCGTGTGGATTGTCTTTTTCCCAGACATTATGACAGTGTGTAATAGCCTGTTGCATATGGACTAACTTTTTAGTCTTGTTTTAGGGGGAAAAAATTTGATTGCAAATTCAACTTCCTGCACTATAAATGGTATATACAAAATTTAGAAAAGGAAACTTTATGCTTGTTTTATCAGCCCAATTATAATTTTGTAATGCTGACTTGTTTGCAGGTTTTGATAGAAACAGAAAACCCGATTCAATCAACAGTTGTTAGAAAGTATTCATGGAAATTGTGTAGACAGATGCTTTTTGTCATTCAGGAATATCATAGACTGGAGACAGATTGCTATAGAAGGTGTTTTACTGGGCTGGTGAATTTGAAGTATTATTATGATTATTATTTTTTATGCTTATGAAAACCAAACCCACGTGGTGCATACCATCATTTTCATCATTTACCATCACAAGCTCATACTGTTTCAGAAAAGTTGCGTCATAGTCTTTTGTTTGCATGGTTTGAAAAGTATTCTCAGGTTTTTAATTCTTGTTAATTTGCACAATTGCAATAACTGTTATATGAGTGTTGCAGTTTATACATATTATTTGTGTCTACATAATTTGTTGTGTGCTCAAAAATCAAACACGGATTGTTTTAAATGTTTTGAGAAGACTGCATGTTCTCAGAAATTATATTGCAATTTGATACTATTCATTCATGCCTCGAGGGAGAAAATGGATCCTTTTATGTAATAAATAGGTCATGTCCCCAGTTCCAGGATCCAAACTTGGCAGTGCTCTGATTGGTTTTTAAGACTGGGATAATAGGTATTTAAAAGGCTGCATAAGATAGACTGTATAATTCTTGATTCCCATGAAGGTAAGCAGCATTAAATAGTTATTTTCATGTGGCATGTGAAATGTAATTTGTAGATTTTGAAATAACCCATGTGATTATATATGTATATATATATATATATATATATATATACACACACACACACACACACGCAATTTAGTGGATTAATACAAGTTTAGTGGATAATGCTATTTCTGTATGTTGCATGTTTCTGTATGTTTCTGCATGTTAAAAAGAAGAAAAAAGAATGCATGTTGAAATGTACAGGTGCTTCATCATTTTCACTGACATTTGTTTCCAGATAATCATGGGAGCGAAACTTTTACCGGTTTGTTTTGTGATATTTCTGTTTTGGGGTAAGGCTCTTTATCTTTTGGATTGTTATTTTATGAAATTTTACATTGTTAATATAAAAATAGATGTCATGTAAACTCGTTTCTTGATAAAATTTATGAAAATTAATCATTTTAAATTATTATTATTATTTTACAAGTTAAATTAGAAAGATTTGATACACTGGCATTTAATGCCAATGTCTTTTCTACAGTAGATTTTTTTTTGTAGCATCAGTTCTCTCAGTCTTTCTCTCTTGACCTCTTAAAGATGGCGCCCAGGCTCGATCTGCAGGACAAGAGTTTGCCACTGTGTTCATGCAAAACTATGTATCCCCTTTTGACCTGCCACTATTTCAGCTTTATATCACCTCTCTGAATTCTAAGTGCCTGGTGAAAGTCAGCGTGCCCAGTCTCGGTTTTACCCAGGAGGTGCAACTGACTGCAGGTCAGGGCTTCACTGTGACCCTCCCCAAAACAATTGAGCTGTCTGGCACCAGGAGGTCCCGCAAAACTGTTTTCATTCAGGCATCTGATGACATAACGGTTTCCTCACTAAACTCAAAACAATTCACGGCAGATACATCTCTGGTCTACCCCATGAGCGAATGGGGTACTGAATATTTTGTGTTCACTCCCCCCAACTCCCCTCCATCCATGCTGAAGGAGTTTGTGCTTGTCAACGGTAAAGAGCGGCACACGGTGGAAGTGTTCCTTAAAGCGGTGGTCCGGTTTGAAGGACGCTTGTATGGTGTCGGCAGTAAACTAGTTGTGGTGATGGATCCTTTCGAAAATGCACAAATTCAAAGCCAAGGAGACCTCACGGGAACCCGCATATCTTCACAACTTCCCATCGCCGTGTACTCGGGCCACATGTGCACGTGGCGCTTTTCTAAGTGCAATCACGTTTATGAGCAACTCCTGCCGGTGCAAAGCTGGGGAACTCACTTCCTGGTGGCACCGTTTAGCATCCAGAGCCAGTTCGACAGCATCTATATCCAAGCATCACAGTCAACAAATATAACCGTTCAATTTGGCCGTACTACATTAACTGGCGTTCTTCAGCGTGGGCGCATTGTAGAGTACAAAATCCAGTTTCCAAATGGCCTTAACGTCATTGCTGACAATGGAATCCAGGTGTTTTTTCTGTTTAATGGTGTGCGAACATCCCGTGGTGTCATATATGACCCGTTTCTTATGAATCTTCTGCCCGACAACCGTTTTTGTTCTTCGTACGCACTTGACGGGATAGCTGGCTTTGACAACCGAGCCCTTCTGATTGTTCCTACCAATGAACAAGCAGGGATTCGTTTTGATAGCTTGCCTTTACCTGGAAACCTTCAGTGGAGGGTCATTAAAAACAGCGAGTACTCCTGGACTGAGCTGGTTTACCAACCTGGGGCAGGTGGGCACAAATTAACCCATTCAAATGCTTCTTATGGGGTCTATAGTGTGGGACTGCAGCAAATTAATGGTTACGGAGCCCCAGCTGCATGCATTGATCCAGGTATGTCACAATTATGCATATTATTCCTTCTGTTTAAAAAACATTTGTGGTGTTATAGCCAGTTTTAGCAAATAAAATCTCTTGTATAATCCAATAATGCATTTTACAGTAGAATGTAATGTCCAGGTTTGAGTTAAAACCATAGTAATGATTAACTCTGTTTATGTTTATGCTGCTTAAACATCATGCATCTCTTCTCCATTTATAGTAGATTTGCCAGCACCTCGCTCTTGCTTCAACATCATCTGTAGTGAGGATGAGGAGTGCCAGATGAATGGTTCCTTCCCCACCTGTGTGAAGAAACCATTTGGAATCTGTTGGGCAATGGGCGACCCTCACTACTGCACATTCGACCAGCGTTACTTTGACTTCATGGGCACTTGCACTTATGTTGTCACCAGGAACTGCCACAAAAATAACAGTCTTCCTGCTTTTGAGGTCCTGGCTAAAAATGAAAACCGTGGCGACATTAGTGTCTCCTATGTAGCACGAGTAACTGTGAATATTGGGGATATCACCATCAGCGTTGGAAGTTCTGAGCCCGGGAAAGTCAGGGTAAACCTTTTTTTTTTTTTTCTAAAAGGAAAAAGTAATAGTGATTGCATGGATTTAGTTCATTTTAGTCCTAAACATTATAGAAACCTCATTCAAAACTTGCTGCAATACTGAAAGCATTATCTCATGTGAGAATACTTATACGTTATAATATGAAAGATAATAGCTTTATATTAAGCCATTTGATATAAAACATCAGTATTTTTTGTCTTATTTTTAGTAAAAATATCGAAACAATTTTTTAACGATCAATTTACACAAGATTAAAAAATGCATAACAGATCAAGAGATATTTTCAGAAACTATATCTTAAAGTTTATTTCTTACCCATTAGAAATAGCATAGATCAACATAGATCACAAAAAAGTGAGGTTTATGCTTAAAACAAGAAAAAGAAATGTATTATTATAAAACATATAACAATGTTAATATAAAGTATTATTATTTAAACTTTCAAATAAACCTAATTAATGTATACAATATTAATTATTAGAAAAGCATGAAATGGAATTTGCAATCATCTTTCCTTCTTTATGTTGATGTATATCCAAGTAAAGCGGTTTTTCAAATGAAAATTTGAAAAAAATATAAAAATTAGGGTTGTATTGATTGGATTGTTGTAATACTGTTGTTTGCACACTCATAAGCACTGCAATATTCAATTTTAAAAAATAATTTAAATGTTTTTATTTTTATTTCATGGTGGGAAAAAAAACACAAAGCATATTTTGAGAGAATTTTTTAATCTATAGGTTTTTTTTTTTTACTAAATCAAGACAAAAATATTGAGTAAGAAGCTTTTTTGCCATTTAATATGCATTATTATGTTTTGATTTTTGCAGATTGATCAGAATGTGTGGAGCCTTCCTGTGGTTCTTGATGATGTTGGGGTGTCCATGTTCCAGTCCGGCAGCTTCATCACCATCCAGTTTTCTTTTGGGCTGAGTGTGCAGTATGACTGGGACCACTATCTCATGGTCTCCCTGCCCACTGTCTTCATGGACAAAGTCTGTGGGCTCTGTGGCAACTTCAATGGTGATCCTAAGGATGATTTCACTATGCCTTCGAACACCCAGGCTCCCAGTGTGACAACGTTTGGACAGAGTTGGAAAGTTCACAACTTAACATTGGATGAGGGCTGTAGAGATGACAATGGGGGCCCTGGATGTGATGCTCAAGCACTTCGACAGTGGCTGGGTGAAAAGTACTGTGGACTCTTAATGATGGCACCATTCAGTCAGTGTCATTCTGTTATTGACCCAAGTATTTACATCCAGAACTGCATGTATGATGTCTGTATGACAGATGGGCACAGAAACTACTTATGTAAGGTTTTAGAGGTCTATGCAAGTGTATGTCAACGTGTTGGGATACAGCTAACCAACTGGAGAGAAGCAGCCAATTGTTGTGAGTAATAGTTTTATAAGCATATGCAAAGCATATACTTGGCTTGATATTGTACCTAATGTCTTTGTATCTGTCTTCAGCTTACAGATGCCCAGAGAACAGCCATTATGAGTTTTGTGGTAGCGCTTGCCCTTTGACCTGCATGGGCCTCGGGTCTCCTGTGAACTGCACTTTACCTTGTGTCGAAACATGCGCTTGTGATCCTGGTTTTGTTCTGAGTGGATCTGAATGTGTACCTTCAGCCCAATGTGGTTGTTCCTACAATGGACACTACATTCCCGCTGGTGAGACTTTCTGGGCGGATGATGCTTGTCAGCGGCTTTGTCGTTGCTCCACGGAGGGTGGACATCTAGAATGCCAGGGTGGAGGCTGTGGGACAGGACAGCACTGCCAGGTGGAGAATGGCATTAGGGACTGTTATCCCGTCTCTCAAAGCACCTGTATGGCACTGGGCGACCCCCACTACTACACCTTTGATGGGAATTATTTTGACTTCCAGGTACTAATTTATTGACAAGAAAACTGTAAAAAAAAATTGTTTGTACATATTTTATGCAGTATGTATCAATCAAAAATGGAGGGAAAAGCAGAAAATATGAAAAATCATTAGGATTTTCCCCCATTTCTCACAGATGAGATAATAAATGTAGGAAATAGACTCTTTTTATGGTTTCCATAGTGTAGGTTTAAATATCTTTTCTTCAACATATTTTTTTTCCTCCCACATGTAACCACAAACATGATTTTCAGCAAATTTTTCTGCCTCTAAATATTTCCTGAATAATCAACGTGTCCTGGAAAGACAAAATAACAAACTAAGCATGTAGGAGTTGCAACGATTGTTTATATATATATATATATATATGTATACATGGTTGTAAATATAAAAATAAAAAAATAGAAGTGTTTCACTACTTTTATTTTTTTATTTTTTTGTCTAACAACAAAAATTTAAATTGGGATTATTTTTTGTCAGAGCAGTAAAACATTTTTGGTTTTGTTAATTAAAGCTATTAAAAATTGTTTATAAATTGAAGTTAAAATAAAATATAAATACTAGATCAAAAAATAGAATAAAAAAACTTAAATGAGAAATGTTGCCTTGGCAACTAACTGAAATAAAATAAAATAAGTTGAAGTACTAAGAGTTCTAAAACTGAAAATATAATTTTCAAATTTTATATATAAATATAATATTATAATAATAATATTTTATATTTAAATATAATATTAAAAAGATAGTAGTATATGTTCAAAATATTAAAGCATAATATACTATACTAAAATAATACTGGTAGGATTTTTTTATTATTATTATTATTATAAAAAAAAAAAAAACACC
>NW_015642050.1:47241-57402 GCF_001515625.1 Sinocyclocheilus rhinocerous | reverse complement strand
AAAAAAAAACACCTTTCCCGTCATAGCTTCTGTAGTATAGGCATAAAAGTATTTTGTTAAGAATTCCATGTTTTTGGTTAAGTAGCTTTTGTGGAGAATAATGGCATTATTACTTATATTCTCCCTTCAGGGTAACTGTGTGTATCAGTTGGCTGGAGTTTGCATCTCATATCCTGGACTGGTGCCCTTTGATGTGCTGGTGCAAAATGAGTTTCGGGGAAGCAGAGTGGTGACGTTCACTAAATTACTGCAGATCAGAGTGTACAATCTCACCATTGTTATCGATAGAGAATACAGCGGTTCTGTTACTGTAAGTTGCATGCTTTAAACCTTTGGCAAACAGTTTTATCTTTCCATATAGCTTGGTGATGTTACAGTAAGTCATTCAATGATAAATTTAAGCAAAGTTGGCTTTCTTTTTCAGGTCAATGGTGAGCTGTTGAACCTTCCTCTCCACCTTATTGAAGGTCAGGTTTCTGTTTTCAGAAGTGGCTGGTCTGCTGTTGTTCAAACCTCTTTTGGTCTCAAAGTCACATTTGATTGGAACAGCTTTGCCACCGTCACCATCCCCAGCACCTACATGGATGCCATCTGTGGCCTCTGTGGAAACTACAATGGAAATCCAGAAGATGATCTGACTGTCAGAGGAACAGCGTTACCTGCTTCAGGACCGTTGGAGTTCGGTGCCAGCTGGAGTGTAGCCGAGATCCCAGACTGTGTCCATGGCTGCACAGACAGTTGTCAGGATTGCGACCCGACCAGAAGGAGTGTCTATGAGACGTCTGATTTCTGTGGGCTGCTGCGTGACCCACAGGGGCCTTTCAAGGACTGTCAAACTGTGCTAGACCCTGCTTGGTTTTTTGAGGATTGTGTTTATGATGTCTGTTTATATAACGGAAGGAGAGATCTACTATGCCAGGCCATAACAGCATATGTAACTGCCTGTCAGGCAATGGGAAGGACCATCAGCCCCTGGAGAACTGCTGAATTCTGTGGTGAGAGAACCCCGGGGCAATTGTATCTAGAGATTTTTGAGAAACTGTATACATGGTAATATTGTGTTCATACACAAGAGTTTTTGTAGGTATAGCGATAGACTTTCTAGCAAAGACACTGCAGTCCCAGTTCCATTCATGTCAACAAAGGCCTTGCAAAATGTAAAGCAGAGCACAAAAACAAAGATGCTAAGGATAGAAGGGTGTGTTAGTACATTCCGCATATGGCTATTGAGTTCAAAATCAAACCTGACATGTAATCTAGCCTGGGTGTTTTCAAACTTTTTGATGCCACGGACTCCCAAATAAGAGGATCTCCTTGCAAGTCTCCTCTTTCCGAAAATATAAAGGCAGCTATATTTTTGGGTGTCAATTTGAAAAACCCTGATCCAGCCCATCAATAAGAACAAGAATTCACAGCCATAGTGGCATTTCTGCTAGTTATTATTTAACTAATTAAATTTATGTATATTTCGAATCAGAGCTTAACCCATCACATGTCTTTGTTTTGTCAGGTGTTCAGTGTCCCGTCCACAGCCACTATGAGCTCTGTGGCTCTGGTTGTGAAGTCACCTGTCATAGTTTGGCTCCTCCCGCTGGCTGTCGTAGTGGCTGTATGGAGGGCTGTGTGTGTGACAAGGGCTACATCAGGAGTGGGGACCGCTGCGTCCCCTTCTCTCAGTGTGGGTGTCTTTATGGCAACCGCTACTACTTGCTTTACCAAAAGTTCTATCCTGGCAATAACTGTGAGGAGGTGTGCATGTGTTTACCAGATGGCCAGGTATGATGACAGTGAAAATATACTACTGTTCAGAGATTTGTTCAGACATTTTTAGGGGCCAAGCACCTATTGTATCAATTTGTTTTCTTATTATTATTATTATTATTCCTCCTTCTTCTTCTTCCACTCTGGAAGTCTATGGCAGCCCATAGAACTGCTTGCGGGAAAGTTATGAAATTTGGCACACAGATAGAGGACAGTCTCAATATTAACCATAGCAAATTTGGAGTCTCTATCTCAAACTCTCTAGCGCCACCAATAGGCCAAATTTGCACTCATATTTCTGCTAATAACTTTTGAACCGTAAGGTCTGAAAGCAAAATTATTTTTTCCTCCGATTCCTTGGCTCATGCCAAGTCGAATGCATACATTTCTACAGGTCAAGATTTTTTGCAATTTTGAATTATGCAAAAAGAAATCTACTTTTTCAAACATTTTTTTCCAGCACTGCGCCACTTACTGGTCAAAATATATTTTTTTAAAAATTGGCATTTCTGCTTATAACTTCTGACCAGTTTGGCCAAAAATCAAGATCAAGATTGGTCAAGATTGGTCTTGTTAGATTCGGAACGGCATAACAAATCAAATGATAACTAATTTTCCTATGTCAGCCTTTTTGGGCATCAGCCATTTTGAGTTTTGTAGTAAAATGCTGCTTCAACAAATGTCTTTAACAGGGGTCTCCACCCCTACTTCTGGAAAGCTGCCATACTGCAGAGTTCAGCTTCAACCCTAATTAAACACACCTGAATCAGCTACTCAAGGTCTTCAGGGCTACTTAATTACAGACAGGTGTGTTGAAGCAGGGTTGGAACTTAAGGGTGTGTTCACACGGCCCTCTGCTCATTTTGTTTTGGTTACACCGTGTCGTCAAATCTTGTCGCATAGCGTCACATCTTGTCATTACTTCCAGTTTTTGGTTTGTTTAGAACTTGAAGTATTTGGTCCATGTTGCGTTCATATATCATTCGAACCGCATCAGAGTTCGTTTGGAAGCGGACCAAGACCCATCTCTTTAGCGGTCTCGGTCCACTGGTTTGGTGCGCACCAGGGTTCGGATGGCAGCGTTCACACTTACTCAAACGAACCGCACTAACAGAGCAATCGGACCAGGGTTCATTTTAATCTATCCAAACATGACAAGTGTTTGTTGTTTTTTTGTAGCTGTCCTTGTATTTATTTATCATTTTGAGCAGGAGTCAAGGATTCATCGGGAAAACATTTTTAAAATGCACCTACTAGGAAGAAGAGCAACAAGACGGCATTATAAAATTAAAAAGTGCGCTTTTTTATTTTGAATGGCGACGACGTGCTCACCCACAGACATTCACAGGTTCATTTTGAGGTATTAGCAAAACAACAAAGCTAATGCTTTTCACGGAACTTACGTAATTACCCATCATAAATTGTGATATAGCCTGGTCCGTTGGATCGGATTGCTTTCTCACTACAACCGAACCGCTCCAGAGTTCGTTTTCAATCAAGCCGAGACCACCTCGTTCAGGCGATCTCGGACCGATCGTTTTGGCGCGGATCCGAGCGCGATTGCCATGTTCACATATGCCCAAACGAACCGAGCTAAGGGGGAAACGCGCCAGGTTCCGAAACAACGGGCCAGGTGTGAAAGCACCCTAAGTCTGCAGGAAGGCAGCTCTCCAGGAGCAGGGGTGGAGAACCCTGGTCTTTACTGAGTATTTAAAGACAGCTCCTTAGCTCTTTACAGCTGTTGTGCTTGACCCCTTAGTTGCTGCTTGCAGCTATAGTTAAGTGATTGGTTTGGATGTTTTTATCTTAAGGACAGGGTTCACAAGAATCACATAATGATAAACTACTTTTTTCATTGATCTTTTGAAAATATTGGTGTGTCTAAAATCACATGTCTGAATAGGTACTATATTTGAATTTGAACCTACCTGCATCAGTTGCGTTGCTTCATTGTAATTCATATATCCTCTCCCATGGCCTCATGGGATAGTAAAGTGTCCATCGAATGCACACTTCAGAATCGCAGCAGTAGTAGGTTACAATACTATGAATTCAGACATACTATTCTTTTGGCATACTGTTTTTTTTGCGTACTATATAGTAGGGAAGTATTCAATTTTAGACGCAGTATATGAGTTCAGTCTTCTGCCCCGATTAAAGGTTTGGAAATAAGATTTATTGAACCTAAGTTGCATATAATCAGAGCAACTTGGAGCAGAACATACAGTACATGGGTTTTCTTCAATAACTTTTCTATTCTATTAGTAGAAAAATAGTTACATTTTTGTAATAAAATGGCCAACTCATTTGTCTTGCTAAGGCTATTTTCATAGCTAGCATTTTTGTATATTCTAAATAGTAAATTAAATGATATTTTTGTATTTTTTATACATTATTATTGTTAAACATATACATAAGTTATACATTCTTTTGATATGATAAATGATATTCAGACTTTATTTAAATCCTTGTTTTGATTAGCATAGGTTTAAAGTATAAAACAATAAATTTTATTTTTTCCACCAGTCATTAATAAGATATTTGATGTGGCACTATTTTTGACAGCTTTTCTTTTCATTTCTTGTTAGTTGTTGAGCTATGTGACATGAGTTGAACTTGCTGTATTTGTATTTCAAATAATTTTTTTTAAACTCATGTTACAAATCTTGCCCCATACAAAAACATTAATACAATGCTTTTCTTTCCACAGGTGGTCTGTAATAGGTCATCGTGTGGCCCCTATGAGAGTTGCGAGTTGGTGGACGGCGTTCACAGATGCCAGCCAATCAGACAGGCCTTTTGTGAAGCTTCTGGAGACCCACACTATGTGTCCTTTGATGGGCTGCGCTTTGATTTCCAGGGAACCTGTACCTACATTCTCTCCCAATCCTGTGGCCTGGAACGGACCAACCTGACCCATTTCTCCATCCAGGTGGAGAATGAGAGATGGTGGCCCGATAGATATCATAAAGTGTCTGTTACCCAGCAAGTGGCCTTAACTGTCTACGGCAGCACCATCATCTTAAGACAAAATGAGCCCCAGATCTTGGTAAGTGGAGGTTTGTCTGCTTTTGTTCTGCTCAATGAAGCTCCCATAATGTGATTTTGAGTCCCTTTTACATGTTAAACTGATGTTGAAATACTCTAAATGTGGTAGGACTCTAATATGACACCATTCCCACAGGTCAATGGGGTTTTGACTAACCTCCCATATAGTTCAAGCAGTTTAAATGGCTTCTTGGTCCAGGCCTATAAGGACGGTATTTACTACATCATCAAGACCGGCTTTGGTCTCTATGTGACCTATGACCTGTCTTACTACGTCACTGTTACCATTCCTGACAACTACCGCAACAAGACCTGTGGACTCTGCGGCAACTTTGACGGCATCCCTTCAAATGACTTCCGTCTCCCAAATGGCAATATTACACGGGACGTAAATGTATTCGGGAGAGCCTGGAAAGTCGATGTCCCTGGAGCCGTGTGTGAGGACGGATGTGAAGGCGACACATGTCTGGACTGTGATCCTCGACTGAAAGCCATCTTTGAGAAGCCTCCCTACTGCGGAGTTCTGGTTGATCCCAACGGGCCGTTTGCCGCCTGTCACGCTGTGCTGAACCCCTCAGCTTATCTCAACGACTGTGTCTTTGATACCTGTGCATCCGATGGCAGCATAGGGGTTATTTGCGATAGTGTGGCGAGATATGCGTTTAGTTGTCTTAGAGCCGGAGTCGTTACCCAAAGATGGAGGACAGACAATTTCTGCCGTAAGTTTGTTCTTGTAGAGAACTTTTTTATGATTCCTGATCATAATTCCTTAATCAAATAGGACAGCAAAACAAAGGGATTATTATGTCTCATAACACAAAAACAAACTTTTTTTTAAACCAAAATATATTTGAAACTTATTGTAATTGTCATAAACAGCATAGCTGGAAGAAATATACTACTGTTCAAAAGTTTGTGGTCAGCCAGATTAGTTTTTAAGAAATTAATAATAGCAATGACGCATTGAATTGATCAAAAGTGACAGTAAAGTGTTCTCGTCCAATCATTTTAATTTTTGTCTTCACCATTGTGTTCCAGCAATGTCATGTCCAGCTCACAGTCACTATGAACCGTGCACAGACGTCTGCTCTGCTGCCTGCCCTGGTCTGACTACGATAATCCAGTGTCCTAAAACCTGCACAGAGGGCTGCGCTTGTGACGACGGTTATCTGTTTGATGGCCAGCAGTGCACTGAACACCAGCAGTGTGGGTGCTATCAGCAGGGACGCACGTATAAGGTGAAGCGATGGCTTTGTGATCATTGTGTCTAGCATTCTTTCTTTTCTTGTGCTGTTTGTGACCGAGTTTGTGTTTTCAGGCTGGGGAGGTGGTTTACCTGGACCAGTGTCTGCAGAAGTGTCGATGTGATCCAGTGAATAGACTTACATGTGAAAGAGCAAACTGTCCTAACGGCACACAGTGTTTCCTTAGAGCGGGAATGTGGGGCTGCTTTTACCCAGGTTAAGATGTACAAAAAAACTGGAATAATGCAATAAATTAAACAACATCTGTAATCTGTTCTTAAATGGCACTTTTTGTGTTTCTTCTCGCTGCTTCTGTCTACAGATCCATGTCAAGACCTCCACTGTCGAGAGAAAGAGTCATGCCGCTTTGAAGGTGGCAATGCTGTGTGTGTGCCCCAGTACAACAGCACATGCTGGGCGTGGGGTGATCCGCACTACCACACCTTTGATGGCCATGAGTATGACTTCCAAGGCACCTGTAAATACGTCTTGTCTAAGACCTGTGGGAATCTGAGTGGACTGGTGCCCTTCTCTGTAACCCAGAGCAATGAAAACCGTGGAAACCACGATGTGTCTTATGTGCGAGAGGTGGAAGTTACTGTATATGGCAGCACTTTTACTATGGTGAACCACCATACAGGACAGATCATGGTAATGAGTTACTGCACATGTTTTTACCAAAATTTTAAAGATACATACTCACTCAGGGTCATCTGCACTGTCACAGTATGATTTTTAATTCATTGTGTGCTATGAACAGACCAACTCAGCCTGATTGTCTTTAAAACAGTGCCTTTTTAAATAAATAAACATGAAACGTCAACCTCAATTATTAATTTCATGAATGTAGTCATAAAAAGAAATAAGCTTTTATTAGTGTAATATTTTATTGATACTTTTATTTTAGATTTGTAGATTTATATATACTTTTATATAATTTAGATTTTATATAAACTTTATATATTTGATCTATATATATATATATATATATTAGTTAATTTAAAACATCCAATAATATTTTTGTGCAAATTTTAAAAGTTCTTTGGCATATTTTAAAAGCAAGATTATTTCTGTTTCACTCCATTGTCATATTTGTTTAAATATTACAATATTTTTCCCACAATAATAAGAATATCGGGAGTCATTAATATGAAATTAGACCTTAAAATAAAGTGTCATCAATTTTTTTTTACATTAAAAAGCACTATCATTCTGTTTTTCCTCTGTCAGGTGGATGGTTTGTGGTTTTATCTTCCTCTTGATCATCATGATGGCCGTGTGAGGGTAAGACAGAGTGGCAATGCTGCTCTGTTGGAAACCGACTTTGGTCTGCGTGTCTCTTACATCTGGGGCTGGAGGGTTGACCTGCATCTGCCCAGTAGTTACTATGGAGTTGTGTGTGGCCTGTGTGGAAATTTCAACGGTAATGGTGGAGATGAGCGGAGAGACCCTGCTGGAAACCTTCTGCCAAGTCTGTACCAGTTTGCAAAGAGCTGGAGAGCAGAAGACAGTGTCACATCTGCGTGTCACGATGGCTGTGAGACCGACTGCCCTGTTTGCTCTCGTGACCTACATGCCCTCTATGAAACAGACGCTTTCTGTGGTGTCCTGACATCTACAGGCCAGAGTGTCTTTAGTGCATGTCATGCTAAAGTGAACCCACAGGCGTTCCAGCAAAGCTGTGTGTATGATCTGTGCTTCAATAACGGAGACCGAAGACTTCTCTGTCAAGCTCTGGAGACTTATGTCGATCTGTGTCGTCAAGAGGGTGTCATTATTACAGATTGGAGAGGGAGATTCAATTGCTGTAAGTTTGCTGAACGCTCATAGTGCACGTTTGTATGCTTAACTTTAACCATGAACCTGTTCTTGTTCTTCAACAGCTATGAACTGCCCACCCAACAGTCATTATGAGGCCTGTGCGTCTCCGTGTCCAGCGACGTGTCCGTACCCAAATCAGCAGCCAAATTGCACTGATACCTGTGTGGAAGCCTGTGTGTGTGACAGCGGATTTGTCCTCAGCGCTGACACTTGTGTGCCCACCAATCAATGTGGCTGCTTCTATGAAGGCGCTTACTACCAACAAGGCCAAACTTTCTGGGCTGATGAGCAGTGTCATCGGCTTTGCGAGTGTGACCGTAACTTAAGTGCTTTGGTGTGTCATGAATCTTCCTGTGCTGTCGGTGAGAGCTGCTCGATTGTTAATGGAAGTCGCAGATGTCGGCCAGTGAGTCGCGCCGCCATATGCATAGGCTCAGTAGACCCACATTACCGCACATTCGACGGATTCCATTTTGACTTCCAGGGCACGTGTGTGTATCAGTTGGCAGCCCTGTGCATTCATAATGCGAGTCTTGTACCTTTTAACGTGACAGTTAAGAATGATCATCGTTGGAGCAGCGCAGTGAGCTTCACTAACACTGTCAATGTGACTGTGAATGGATTCACCATCACATTGACCAGAGAACATCCGTATCAATTACTGGTGAGTGCAGTCACATAATATACACTAGCAGGGTTGAGAAACATTCAGAATCAGTTCTATTTGAAAAAATATATATCTATATAAAAGACTTAATGATGTTTGGTTCCATTAATCATTCACACACTGGCATAGAGTATTTTAACAGGGAATAGAATTAATCTGTTTTTTTTTGTAACACTGTTAATTCTTTTATTTGTTGCACTAATGAATATGCATTACAAAACAGACTAGTGTAGTTCAAATCCCCAAACAAATGACTCTGAGTTAGTTATTTTAGTGAATCAAATCCATCCTGAATGACCAGTATAGTCCGATTCCCAAAGAAATTACTGAGTTGGTTCTTTTTAGTAAATATTAAAGGCCAAGTATTGGATTGCACTAATGTGGACAGTTATTAAAACACCTGTGTAAACTACAGCAAATACACAAAATAATGTTATTTTTAGCAACGTCATATGACGCCTTTAATTCACTTTTTTTTTTTCACTGAATTTTGTTTATTTATACAATTAACTTGCATTTTTTTCCCTATGTTTTTTTTTTTTTTTTTTTCAAAAATACTAAAAGATTTATGAATGGAACTTTTAAAGAACCGGAATTCGAATCAGAATTGGAATTGGAATTCTTATTTTTTTTATGTTTCCCAGGCCTACACACTATTTAAACTGTTTCAATTAAATGAGCACTTCTGTAATAGTAAACAAATGCGTTTTAATTTCTCTTTAGTTTGATGGCCAGCTAGCAGAACTTCCCTTTTGGATTCAAGATGTGTTTGTAGTTGTCCGCAGCGGAAACATTGCTGTTGTGAAGACAAACTTTGGTCTCCAGGTGACCTTTGACTGGTCCAATGTGGTGAGCGTCACTTTGCCTAACAATTACAGTGGTGCAGTCTGTGGACTCTGTGGAAACTTCAACGGTGTTGCTCAGGATGACCTTGCAATGCACAATGGTATGATGGCACCCAATGCCAGTAGTCTGGGACAGAGCTGGCAGGTTGCTGCAACACCTGGCTGTTCCTCCGCTGGTTGTGTTGGCGCTGGATGCTCAACCTGCACTGCGACCCAGAGGGAGAACGCCCAGCGCTACTGTGAGATCATCACAAACCGGACAGGGCCTTTCAGAGAATGTCATGCGCAGATTGATCCCAGATCTTACCTAGAGGATTGCATATTCGACACCTGCCACTTCCAAGGACATCAGGTTGTGTTGTGTGATGCAGTGGCAGCCTATGCATCTGCTTGTCAGAGTCAAAATGTCACGGTTCACCCGTGGAGAAATGCTACATTCTGCCGTAAGTAACTAACTGATTTTTTGTTTGTTTGTTTGTTTTGTTAGTTTTTTATGAATATGAAGCTGAATATGTGTGCTTGATGAAAATAAAATGAACAATGAAACTGTTTCAATAACTGAGCCCAAATCAGTGTTACTCTTGTGGACAAAATTACTGCCAAACATGTCAATTACTAGGGATGTAACGATTAATCGCGAGCTGGTTGAAAATCGATTTAAATATGTGACGATTCAAATCGGTTGAGATGCTAAACAAATCGCGATTCAGTTAGGGGTAGGAGTTTATATGAATGTATGTCTGAGGGGAACTTACTGTCTTTCGATGGTATTTTT
>NW_015642050.1:32896-46974 GCF_001515625.1 Sinocyclocheilus rhinocerous | reverse complement strand
AAATGCAGTGGTTGCCTCTCATTTTAAATGGAAAGAGCACAGACAAAGCCTTAGTTTGTTTATATGAAGATATTTATTTTATTTGTGTTATTTATTTGATTTGGGGCTTGTTTTAAAATTTCAATTTAGTTTTGTTAACAAAATTTAAATATAATGTAAATGTAAATATTTAGCAAACGCTTTTATCCAAGAAATCGTGAATCGAATCGAATCGTGAAATCAAAATCGTGAATCGAATCGTGAGTTGAGTGAATCGTTACATCCCTATAATTAACATTTGTTTATGTTGTCGAATAACAAAAAATGTTATTTCAGTAGCACAGGCTTTGGGTTTTTGGCTTTTGTTAAATGTTAAATTAATAAAATCTTTGAATATTTGGTTTAATATTGCATTTATTTAACAAAAAATTTATTTTCTAAAATTACATGCTAATTTATTAAATTTAGTCAAGGTATATTCATTATTTTACTCAACGTAAAACGTTTTTTCAAAAGCAGTGCTGATTTATCATTACTTATGTCCTATAACAGTATTTAGAAATACTTGAATAAGATTAGATTTTTATTTTTTCTGTTTTCATTTTAGTATTTGTGCTTTTGTCAGTTTTATTCATGTTTTATTTCTATGTACTGTAGCTTAAATTTGTTTTTATTTCAGTATTTTTATTTGTATTTCAGTTTTAGTAAGTAGTTTTTCCTTTTTTTCGGTTTCTGTTTTTTTTTCTGTTTTATTTCTATACATTTTTTATTTCAAATACCGAAAGAAAAAAATTTTTTAGTTAACATTTATGCATTTGGCAGACACTTATCCAAAGCGACTTCAAGGTACACATTTGATAAATTCCTGTTTTTTACTGGGAATCGAACCCATGATCTTGGCATTGCTTGGGCCATGCTCTAATGTTAACAATAACAACACTGTTCAAAAGACAAAAACTGAATGAAATAAAAATGAATACTTAAAATATATTTGAATAGAAAAATTATTGTAAACTAAAAAGTCAAAATTACATTAGAATATTACAATATTACTGTTAACACTTTATTTTAAAGACCAATACTCACTATTAACTAGTTGCTTATTCGCATGCATATTACTATTATTATAACATTACATATTGGCTGTTCATTAGTATGCGCTTTATAAGTACTAATGCCTTATTCTGCATGGAGCGGCCAAACCTGTGTGCCACAAGCAGAATGTGGCTGCTTCTATCGGGGACGCTATTATAACAAACACCAGATGTTTTACGCCCATGAGCAATGCTTAGAGCGCTGTGTGTGTGGGCGAAATGGAACTGTTTCCTGCCAGAAATCAAGTTGTGCTCCAGGAGAAGCTTGCAGGGTGGTGGATGGAGTATTGGGATGCCACCCTGTCAGTTATGGAAGATGTGTGGCGACTGGTGACCCTCACTATTTTTCTTTTGATGGCAGATTTTTTGACTTTCAAGGCACATGGGTTTATACACTCGCTAAGGTATGTGATCGGGCTGAAGGACAGCTGGTGAATTTTTCTGTGGACACACAGAATGAGCAGATTGGAAACCGAAGAGTTTCTGGCATCAAGAACTTGACTGTGACTGTTTACAACCTGACAATTAGCATCAGACGAGGTGAACACTGGAGAGTCATCGTAAGTCTTCATCTAGTCTGGCCTCAAAGATTTTTTTTTAAATGTACAACAGTTTCAACAAAAATATTTAGCAGTTTAAAATGTTTTCAACATTGATAATATAAGAAATCTTTCTTAAATAGTGTACAAAAAAGGAAAAAATGTACATTTTAAAATATATTCAAATAGATTTTTTTTTTTAAATGGTAAAAACTTTTCAACATTGATAATATATAATAATATAAAAAAAATGTTTCTTGAGCAGCAAATAAGACTATTAGAAAAAAAGGAAAAAATAAGTTTTAAAATATATTTGAATAGAAAAATTTTTGTAAACTAAAAAGTCAAAATTACATTAGAATATTACAATATTACTGTTAACATTTTATTTTAAAGACCACTACTCACTATTAACTAGTTGCTTATTCGCATGCATATTACTATTATTATAACATTACATATTGGCTGTTTATTAGTATGCACTTTATAAGTACTAATGCCTTATTCTGCATGACCATATTTCAGATCCCTTAATCTGACTCCAACCTAAACTTAACAACTACCTTACTAACTATTGATAAGAAGCAAATTAGGAGTTTGTTCAGGGAAAACTCTTAGTTAATAGTGAATATGTATTCCATATTCTAAAGTGTTACCGTTTTTGCTGTATTTTTTATCATTTAAATGCAATAAATGCAGCTTTGGTGAGCATAAAAGACTTCTTTCAAAAACATAAAAAACACAGACATAAAAAAACATTGTGAAAAAAAATAATAATAATTACTGACCCCAAACTTTTGAATGGTAGTTGTTACATATTATAAAAGAATGTGTATGTAAAAATTAAGATAATGTATTCAAAGATGATTAACAAAGAACCAATATGAAAGAATTGAAAAAAAGAAAGTAAAAATAAAGTGTAAAGAATGTTCTGTATGTTATGCTGGTTCCACTTTTTTTCCAATTTTAATGAAAGAAAAATTATGCTGAAATCATATTTGCTGTTGGTTCTCTTTGACAGGTGAACAATGAATTTGTCACCCTCCCTTCATCTTTTGGCCATCAAGTCACCATTAACCGGGTTGGTCAAAGTGTCCGAGTTCAAACCGATTTTGGCTTGAGAGTTCTGTATGATGCCAGTTACCACGCAGAAGTCCATGTACCCTCAAACTATCAAGGCCACATGTGTGGATTGTGTGGAAACTACAATGGCAACCCAGCAGATGACTTCTTGTTGCCCAATGGCACACAAAGCACCAGTGTCAATGCATTCGGACAGGCGTGGGCATTGCCAGCAACTGGTGTTCAGAGCGGAGGTGCAAGTTCCCCGCAGCAGTGCGATCAGACCAAAGCTGAGAGTTACCGCAGAGGTGATGCCTGTGGCCTTATGGCAGCTGTCACTGGTCCCTTCAGTGCCTGTCATGATCGAGTGAATCCTGAGCAACATGTGATTAACTGTGTATTTGACATGTGTGTTATGGATGGAGACGGAGCGATGCTGTGTGAAAACCTTCAGGCTTATGCCATTATCTGCCAACAAGCCGGGATACAAATCATGCCATGGAGAAATAGTTCATTCTGTCGTAAGTTTGTAAATCTGTTCTTCTGTTTCTCGTTGCTTTTAAGTTATGTATTATAATAATTTTGCTTCATATATACACCGGTGGCCAAAAGTTTGGAATAATTTAGATTTTTTAATTATTATTTTCTGTTGTGGTCACCAAGGCTGCATTTATTTCAGCAAAAATATAATATTGTGAAATATTATTACAATTTAAAATAACTTTTATATTTTAATATATTTTGAAATGTAATTTATTCCTGCAATGCAAAGCTGAATTTTCAGCATCATTACTCTAGTCTACAGTGTCACATGATCCTTCAGAAATCCTACTAATATGCAGAATTGATGCTTAAGAAACTTGTATTATTATTAATGTTAAAAACAGTTTTTCGACTTAACATTTTTGTGGAAACCGTGATACATTTTTTTTTAGGATTCTTTGATTTAAGAGGAAGTTCATTAAACAGCATATATATGAAATAGAATTTATGTAACATTATAAATGTCTTTATTGACACTTTTGATTAATTGTATACATCCTTGCTGAATAAAAGTATTAATTTTTATCGTACTTGTTTCTTGAGCATAAAAAAAAAGCATATTAGAATGATTTCTGAAGGATCATGTTACACTGAAGTAATGGCTGCTGAAAATTCAGCTTTACATCACAGAAGCAAATTACATTTAAAATACAAAAATATAAAATGTTTACAATACATAAAATATAATAAAAATAGAAAAGTTATTTTAAAGTGTGATAATATTTTACTGCTTTTAGTGTTTATTTTTTTTTATTTAAATAAATGCAGACTTGGTGAGCATGAGATTATTCAAAATACAAAAAAAGACCCCAATCTTTTGAATGTTAGTGTATATACTATATAACTTTTTTTAAATTATGACAATTACCTGATGCATGTTATTTTATATGTATTTTTGCATTTTCTTTTTTTTAAGTGGTGGACTGTCCAGCAAACAGTCACTATGCACAGTGCTCTAATAACTGTGCCAACACCTGTGCCAGCCTCAGTGGCTCCGTTAACAACTGCCCAGATATTTGCATGGAAGGCTGTCAGTGTGATGAAGGTTGGCTCTCAGATGGTGACGCGTGTGTGCCTGTGGGAGACTGTGGATGTGTCCATAATGGCAAATACCTAAAGGTGAGATTGAATGCTTCTCATACATCAAGTGATTGTTACTGTGTCTGATAAGAGCTTCTCATATACTTTTCAGAGCTGCTTATCCTCAGATTTTTCCTAAAATGATGATTTCAGCCATTAGAAACTTCTACAGTTTGCATTGCAAGAGTGCAATATTTTCTCTACTCTTTCCACTTAGGTTGGCGAAGTCTTAGTGACTGACACCTGCAACATGAAGTGTGTGTGTCGTGCCACTGGGCTGCTTGAGTGTGTGAGCCAAACCTGTGCCAGAGGAGAGATCTGTGAAGTTCGGGATGGTCAACGAGATTGTTACACTGATCAAGGCCACTGTGTATTTGATGCCAATGACCAGTTGCAGTCCTTTGATGGTGTGATGGGGACGGTGGAGCGGCCGGGAGCCTTTCAAATGGCTTTCTTATGTGATCAAGACTCTCCTGACTGGTTCCGTGTGGTGTTAGATGTACATGCATGTGCTAGGAATGATTCCGGTAATGTGACAATGGTCCACGTCTTCTTCCAGGACATGATCATTACGGTCAACAATCGGTGGCACAGCTGGGTCAGTGGAAAAAAATATTTTAAGATTCTATAGTATTTCTTCTCTACATCAACAACTGTTAAAATATTTGATTTGACACAAAGAAACTGTTGAAAACATATTTTTCTCATTCTCTCAACAGGTCAATGGAAAGAAGATCTCATATCCCTTTATGCCTAAAGAGGGGGTGTCAGTCTCATACACAAATGAGGCTGTGGTCATTGAGAAGGTGTCTACCATGAGACTGACTTACTCTGGCACTGGAGAGGTTGTGTTATCCATAAGCGCAGTCCTGACAGACCAGGTTTGTGGTGCCTGTGGCAACTTTAATGGAGTTACTGCAGATGATATGACGACTTCTGATGGGAGAAACTCCACTATGATGTCTCTAGTTGCATCATCCTGGCACGCTGAAGACTTCTTTACATGGTAATTACTTGATGTATTATTGTTGTTTGCTTATGACATCTGTGCTAGTTTAGACACCTTAAAGCCATTACACAGGATATACTGTAACTAATGCCTTCATCATATGGACATTGCAAAAAAAATCACATTGATCGCATTCCATTAAATGTTAACCTATTTTTTCGCATATGCTTTTATTACAGTGATGTGTAACAAAACTGGGAGGAAGATTTTGCTACTACAGGTGATTTTCATCTAATAGAGGAATTGTAAATTGTATTTAATTGCACATTGGGGCTTAGAATGATGCTTTGGTGTAAAATTAAAGATTTCTGCATACATACTCGGTATGTTTTTAGTCAGCTCTTATTACTGCACTTTTATGATTTGTGATTAAGCACATTAAAATACACATCTGAAATCTACCTCCAAAATTTGTCATCTTTTTTCCATCTTGATTATGACTATGTACACAAAGCCCCAGTAGATGGCAGCAAATAGCAATTCCTTACTTGAGCATCCTGGTTTTCAAAACGCCATCCTACTTGCAACCTTTCAGCCTATTAAGTAGTCCTGCTGGATGAAAGTCACATAACTTATTTAATATTCATGAGCAAATGTTTGGTCAATTTCGGAGTTAACTCTTTTAAACCATTTTAAGTTTGCCACCACTGCAAGAGTGAGTATCACGGCTTATGTTTCTTTGTAAGTGTAATGTGATTTCTGTGCACTCTGGATTTTTTTTTTATGAATTGATTTTATACTTTAGGGTGATTACAGTTAGACTTTATTTAAATTAGATATTAAAATATACTATAGATATTATTTAAAATTAAGTCACAAAAAAGTCACATGTATGTTATGATTTACTTTTAGTTTTATATACGAGCAATATCACAGGAGTAGCAGTGCGATATGTCTGTATATCAGCACGGCTGTGATTCAGCCATAGGTCAGTGATTCTCAAAGTTTCCTGGGAACCCCCAACCACTGCACATTTTGTATGTCTCCCTCATAGGCCACACCCAGTTCAAGTCTTGCAGACTACTAAATCAGGGAGACATACATGTGGTTGGGGATCCCCAGGACAGCTTTAAGAACCACTGCCTTATTACCACAGCATGCTGATATACAGCTATATCGCACAGCTACGAGTGTGATATTGCGTTTATACAACAGTTTGATGGCACAAATGTAAATAAAAAAGAGACAACAACGGAGTGTCTTTAAAACCCTATTTTGTGAGGAACAATCTTGTTCAAGTCTCAAGTTTGACAGTTTAACAGTTGAGCCCAAGACTCCATTACTAATTCGAAAATGTCACTTTAGAACTAGTAACTAAGGAACGTTGAGCTGCTTCAATGAAAGCGTATTGTATTACTGTATTAAGTCAAGTCAAGTCAAGTCTGCTTTATTGCGTGGGGCAAAAGAGGGGAGGGGGGGCAAGGTCGGGAGGGAGTTCACTGTATTATGTAAAGTATTATGAGAGAGAGATGGACTGAGCGAGTGTAGTTACCTGCATCTGATACAGCATTCATTTTTCAGCTCAACCTCACATTAATAAAACATTACTTTGAATGTCCGCTGAGGAAAGCGATATCTTTGGCGTTTCATCTGTTAAGGGTGATTTCTGATGACAGTGCTGCTCACTGCATTTGTTTGCTACATCTTACAAGGTGTTGTTGAAAGTAGAAATCTTTCAATATAAAATCTCTTTCAATATAAAAGTCTTTACTGCTGACTCACTCATAAAAACAGTCTCTTGTCGCCATCTAACGGCGGAACAATGTAACTAATCAACATCACGAAGACACATAGCCTTTCTCAATACTAAATACTATTATTAAATACTACTATTTATATAAAATATTATTTAAATAATAATAACATTTAATAAACAACAACAGCCATCATAAAAGTTGCTAAGCTATTCAGGCAAAAGTACAAAGTCAGCCTGATATACAGCATTAAAGTTATATAAAATATAACATTATGAAACTTTGCCCTCAGCCAAAACTATTTGCTCTCGACCAAATAATAGATTAATGAGACCAAAGACTGCCTGTTAGATTTACCAAAAACAAATTATAGCTCATGTTTAACCACATCAGACATCAGAGCCAGGGGCAGATTCCAGAAGAACTGGCCAAGGAAAGGCTGCTCTCGTCAGGTTCATAAGTGCTAAACGGCCGCTGACACCCTGAAGCTCAAATCTCTGAAAATGTTGAAGCACAAATTTTCAAATAGACATTATCTTTATTAACAAACTGCATATCTAAAGTCTAAACAACTATACATTCTCACCCAAAAAACCTAAAATAGACTACATTCTGTGACAAAAACAGTAATTTTTTTTTATTTTATTTTTTTTATATATATATATATATAGTGGATTTGGGCATCTGCCATGACATTTGCTGTGAGAAATACTGCAAGCAGAGTGATACAAACAGTAAAACGGTTGGAGTTCTGTTATCACTAGAATATTGCATGGCTGGAAAAGGCTCTCAGCTTATCAGATTTGAGGAACAAAAAGAACGTGTGTGTGTGTGTACTGCATTCCCAATAAAGATAAAAAATAAAAGAAGTTCATTTCAAGATCCTTCATAAAATATATCCTATATATATATATATAGTGTGATGTGTATTTGTCTTTGTTTTTCCTCTAGAGGTTATATCTGTTATGTCTTTTATGTAATTGTTTATTGTTTGATGGATAATAATAATATAAAAAAGGTTAGAGATCGCAAACCCGGACCAATCAGCTGTGAGCAAAGTGACGCACACTCAATAAAGCCACTCCCCTTGAATCTCTTGCTTCAAATTAGCAGTTTGCAATGAAAGAATTTTAGAGGCAAAATTGCCCCGACTTTTGCTGTTAATTATTTATTATATTTACATTAGACCTATACGAATTATAATTATTTATAATTCATATAATATATCTGTATAATTATTATATGAGTTAATATTAAACTTTGCATTTAAATTAATTTCAATATATACATATTTATTATAAGTATTATTATATAAAGTTTTAAAATGACTAAACTTGTTTTCTTTTGAGCTTTTTGTGAAACTATATAAATGATTAAATTCTTTGATCTGCATAGTCAGATATTTTCTTTCCACTGCCTTCTCAAACTTTCGCTGCAGTAGCAGTGTACATTCCTGTCTTGTAAATGTATTTAAATTCATTATATTTTTACTCTTTGGGGGGGGTCCCAGGTCATGCTCCCTCATAAGGTTTATTTATTTATTTGTTTGCTTATATGTTTATTTTTGTAAAATGATATTTTGTGCTACACTGTAAAACCCAGTAAGTTCAGAATACTAAATTTTTGTGGACACCGATTACCTAATAAATTTTAAGTAAACCAACTCAAAATTTTTAAGTAAACAATATTTATAAATTACAATTAATCCAAACTTGAGTTTCTCTTTAATTTTATTTAATATTTGAGTACACTATACTTAAAAGTACTGTTTACCCTAAGTAATGTTTTTAGTTTACCCAGACTCAATTATTTTGATGCAAAAATACTTAATTTCATAGAAATACTATAACACACACACACACAAAAAACTACAAATACAACATTAGCTAAAGAATTGAATTATTTATTCAGCCTTACAACTTTTAAAACCTTGTGACTCATTAAGAAATCAGGACATACGTGTCACAGTACATCTCTTACAGCAATGCATCAAACTGAAAGTGACATTGAAAATAAAATAAAAAAATATAATAAAAATGATCAAACAAAAAATATATAGGCCATATATAATATTAAAAAAGGACATCAAGTCTATCCCATTGAAGACTTACAAAAACATCCAGAAATACTATAATTTATTATCGTAAAAGGCACATCTCAATTTAAGATTCAGATCAACAAGTTATACGATTTAAAGTGCAACTATGAAAAACTGAGGTAGAGTTGGAGGGCAAAACATAATATACAAAATGTAAACTTTCATTCAAATACTTTAAACAACAAACCAGTTATTATACTCGGCATCACAAACATGCAAATGTATGAACACAGACACATGCATGTGCCTACATACAAGTCTTAACGTGTCCTACACATTCTATATAAAATAGATCATTTTTGAGACCGAGTAGGTAGGGTTTCAGTGGCTTGCCATCATCAAGACCCATCAGTACTTGAAGCTAAAAGTAAGAGAGAGTTTCTTGGGGTAGTCTAAATGCAATGCATAGATCAACCCAAACAACAATACAAATGCATCGGCAAACCTGGGGATATCACTCATCACAACATCATCTTCAACCACAATAGGTGCAGGTAGCTTGCAGGATTTAAATGAACCGGACATGCAGTGCCTCTGTTGACCACCATGACAGTCTGTGATGTCTGGTTCACCTGACTCTTCCCTCTGGAAGCAGCATAGAGGTTTAAGTTTAACTTAGTACAACAGAAGTAGACAATAGCATTTATATTGAAGAAGAGTACTGCACGTCACTGCTCAACAGGCAATTATATAGGTAGGTATTTCACAAGTGAATATTCTTGCAATGTATATACAATTTAAATGCTAGATACAGTACCTGCCAAAAGTTTGAAACATTTTAATGCTTTTGAAAGAAGTTTCTTTTGCTCATCAAGGCTGTACTTATTTAATCCAAATACAATTTTAATAAGTAATATTGTGAAAATTACAAAAAAAAAACAAAAGCATTTTTCTATGTGACTGTTTTAAAATGCAAATTATTCCTGTAATGGCAAAGCTGAATTTTCAGCATCATTACTACAGTCTTCAGTGTCACATGATCTTCAGAAATCCTACTAATATGCAGAATTGATACTTAAGAAACTTGTATTATTATTAATGTTAAAAACAGTTTTTCGACTTAACATTTTTGTGGAAACCGTGATACATTTTTTTTTTAGGATTCTTTGATTTAAGAGGAAGTTCATTAAACAGCATATATATGAAATAGAATTTATGTAACATTATAAATGTCTTTATTGACACTTTTGATTAATTGTATACATCCTTGCTGAATAAAAGTATTAATTTAATGCATCAACATTAACCCCAACCCTTTTTCAACATTGATAATATTAAAACATTTTTCTTATAGGGATAGTTCACCAAAAATCTCACACTTAAGTTGTAAGTCTGTATGAGTTTCTTTGTTCTGCTGAACATAAAATATATTTTGAAGAATGTTGGTAACATTTTATGGGTCCCCATTGACTTATTCAACAGTATTTTGTTTTTCATAATATGGAATCAAATTTTGGGAACCAAAATTGTTTGGTTAACAACATTCTTCAAAATATATTTTTGTGTGTATGTGTGTGTCACATACAAGAAACTCGTACAGGTTTATGACAACTTGAGTGTGAATAAATGATGACAATATTTATTTTAGGGTGAACTATCCTTTTAAGTAGTAAATCAGCTCATTAGACTGATTTCTGAAGGACCATGTGACACCAAAGACTGGAGTAATGATGCTGAAAATTTAGCTTGGATCACCAGAATAAATTACATTATAAAATAAATTAAAATAGTTTTTTTTTATTATTTATTTTTGATTATTTAAATGCAGCCTTGTTGAGCCTAAGAGACTTTTTTTCAAAAACATTAATACATTTTCAAAAAACATTAATTGTAAGGTTTTCAAACTTTTCATTGGTACTGTATAGGTAAGCTGCAGCTGGGGTCTATTACATAATTACCAGAGCACTGCTAGAGTTTATAATAATAATAATAAACAATTAACAAAGACGAACAATCTTGGATTTTAGCAGCCTGATACTAGCAGATATGTGTATGAACTGAATACTTACATTCCACGTCTTAAAGAACTGTGGGTCCTCCTCATGTAAGTATACTGGGATTGCACGAAGGCCTAAAGTGCGCTTCATGTTGGCATCATAAAAATCCTTAAAAAACAAGTGAAAATTAGGCCAAGTAAGCCAACTTTATTTTATTTTGAATACAATGAAGAAAGAGACTGTTGTAGTTACTGCTGACACAGTTTTACACAGCAGTCCATAGCAGAACCTTATTTGGACCAAGTTAATCTTTACTTTACCTGGAGTGAACATTGTTGCCTCTGAGAAATTATGTTTAAAGTCACACAAGCGACAAGAAAAAAACTGCATGTTCTGCTTGTGCTCCTTCACTTGCACCAGTTCTATGTGTGTATTTGTGACTTCGTGATAAATTAATTTTCAGTGCATTGAATGACTGAAATGTTAAAATAAAAGTGTCATATAGACAAGGCAAAGGGCTAATTCGTGAATAATTGCTATGCTGTAAAGGTTAGTAGTGACTAAATAACTCTGCCCTGGTGTCTGAGGAGACAGGACACAACTTGCATTTCCACTCCATTTAAGTTAACATTACCTCGATTGTTGAGGCTGTTTGTTGAGGCTTTGTTCAGCAAGCATCAATCTCAGCAAGCAACCAGTTCACACTGCAAGTGAAGAAAATATTAATTTATTATATTTCCAGTATTTGTACATCAGTATTACAATAATAATAATAATAAACAATTAACAAAGACGAACAATCTTGGATTTTAGCAGCCTGATACTAGCAGATATGTGTATGAACTGAATACTTACATTCCACGTCTTAAAGAACTGTGGGTCCTCCTCATGTAAGTATACTGGGATTGCACGAAGGCCTAAAGTGCGCTTCATGTTGGCATCATAAAAATCCTTAAAAAACTAGTGAAAATTAGGCCAAGTAAGCCAACTTTATTTTATTTTGAATACAATGAAGAAAGAGACTGTTGTAGTTACTGCTGAAACAGCTTTACACAGCAGTCCATAGCAGAACCTTATTTGGACCAAGTTAATCTTTAACTTACCTGGAGTGAACATTGTTGCCTCTGAGAAAGGCTGTTTAAAGTCACACAAGCGACAAGAAAAAAACTGCATGTTCTGCTTGTGCTCCTTCACTTGCACCAGTTCTATGTGTGGCTTTGTGACTTCGTGATAAATGAATTTTCAGTGCATTAAATGACTGAAATGTTAAAATACAAGTGTCATATAGACAAGGCAAAGGGCTAATTCGTGAATAATTGCTATGCTGTAAACGGTAGTGACTAAATAACTCTGCCCTGGTGTCTGAGGAGACAGGACACAACTTGCATTTCCACTCCATTTAAGTTAACATTACCTCAATTGTTGAGGCCGTTTGTTGAGGCTCTGTTCAACAAGCATCAATCTCAGCAAGCAACCAGTTCACACTGCAAGTTAAGAAAATATTCATTTATTATATTTCCAGTATTAGTGCATCAGTATTACAGTATTAGTATATTATAGTATTTTCAGTCAGTCAGATTTCATTATTTAACTGAATCTAATGCCTTGTTGACTTCCCGTCGGTGTAGCGTTAATCGTTGACATTAACTTACTGCTAGCCATTCACGTGAATGCAGGGGGGGGAAATACATACCATATCAGGGCGCTTACCATAAACAACAGCAACACATTTTTAAAGTGTAAAAATGCAGTTAACTGAAAAGAGTTCCCAGCTACCTTTAACATTATTGCCCTGCTTGCTTGACGTTAATATAACACGAAGCAGTGATGTTAAAAAAGCATTCAAAAAGAGCGCGCAAGCACTAGGCGACTGCCGCGCTTCACCATGCTTCATAAAAACAGCGCATCCCAAAGATTCAACATTTTCTTCATTATATATTATTGAAACAATAAAAAACAACTTAGAAAACTTTCACAAGTTCTTTAGATTACTTATACGTTTTTCCATGCGTTGAATCCTGCCGCTCTCGAGTGTCCGCCATGTTGAATGGATTCCTCCAACGTCTATCAGAACAACGACGTGACGTAGATGACGTAATATACGCCGCGCAGTCAGTATACTTAAAAATATTCAGTGAAGTAATGATGTTTACTCAAAAATAATGAGCCCAACAAAAATAAAACTAAACTGCTCGTTCTGAAAATGTTATTGTTTTAAGTAGCGTTAACTATTTCACCTATTTTAATTGTATTGTACTCAAATTTTTTATGTCAGTAGTACTGTTCGGGTTTACAGTGTATCATTTAACATTAAGTTCAACAAAATGTACCACAATTAAGTCTACAATAAAATGTGATCAATTAATCTGGTAAAGGTGGTCATGAGTGGTTAAAAAAATGTTTATATATGTTAGTGCTGGTGCAAGATTATGTTTTCTCCTCTTTTCATCACAAACTCTGGATGAAACTATGAATTTACAGAGAACGTTTATACTGACTGTTGTGAGGCCGCTGAACCTGTGGCCTGTACCATGAAGCCGGATTAGCTAGCTAGCCAGGTAAATTTCAGTTTAGTTTGCACCAGTCCTGGGTTTTAGGTACCATGAAAGTGGCTTGGCTTTTAGTGGCGTTCATTGCCATAGTAACTTACACTGCACAGCTAACCTGCTCCAGGGCAGGTTATGTTCTGGGTAAGAGATCTCAAACTGAAATTGGACCAATCAGATGTGAGCAAATTGACACATGTCTGACATGTCAAAAAATCACTCCCCCAGTTTCTCTTCCTACAAATTAAAGGTCACTATAAAGTACTTCAAATTACAACAGAATGATCTAGCTTTAATGATAATTACAATTTACACATGATTTATATAATTATAATATGAATATATTATTATTAATCCATTACACACAAGCACTTTTAGTTTAACAATTATTATAATGTATTTATTTTAAATGAAAATTTATATATATATATATATATATATACAGATCATAAGTAATATAAATAAGCGGTAGAATCAATAGATAACGCTTTAAAAAT
>NW_015642050.1:30842-31724 GCF_001515625.1 Sinocyclocheilus rhinocerous | reverse complement strand
AAATATCTTTTATTTGTCCTATTTCATGGACAAGTACTTCAATGTAAATACGTTTAAATTCCTTATATTCTTTAATCTCTTATCCTTTAACAAAAGAGTTTTGAATCTCGCTGGCTCTCTCGCGTGAAGTGAATCACACTTGCTTTGTGTTGCAAGGTGTCGGGGGTCGTCATGTGACACAGCAGCCACAACAGCACTTATGTTTTATTTATTTTTTCCTGTTTATTTGAAATATTCCCAAACGCATTAACTATATCATGAAATATCTTGATTCTCACCATTATAGATTATGTTGATCTATAGTGGGCGATGGTCAAAGTAACCTAATAATGTAATCTATTAACTACGCATAAAAACCTGTCTGTTTACTTAAAGCTGCAGTCCGTAAGTTTTGCCTCTTTGGCGCCATCTCTGTTTGAAAACTTGCAATTGCAGCTGTCTGCGGATTATCTTCCTTGCATGGGTTGTACGCCTGCGCGGCTCCAGCGCGGATGAATCTAATGTTTTGGAGTATGTGTGGCAGTCAGTCACCGCACCGGTGTGGATATTCACTGTACTTCGCAATCACAGATTCTAGCCTACGTCTTGGAATATATGAGCCAAATAAGAATTTTCACCGGATATTGTCATCTGAACAAGTAAATAACAAGTCTGCCACGTTTGTTCTGACCAACTGAGGAAAAAAGCATTACAATAAATTGCGCTACCAATGGTGATTTAATCTAAAGATCGGTTAGCTCATATCATATCAAACCATGCAAATTATTATTATTGTTATACTTTATTCTCAACATCAGCATTGCCTATAGTGTGTATTAGCATGTAGATTTCAGTTTCTGTACAGTCTAATCTCTAATTGTCATACCATTCAAATTTCATATT
>NW_015642050.1:20572-30172 GCF_001515625.1 Sinocyclocheilus rhinocerous | reverse complement strand
CATCTGAACAAGTAAGTAACAAGTCTGCCACGTTTGTTCTGACCAACTGAGGAAAAAAGCATTACAATAAATTGCGCTACCAATGGTGATTTAATCTAAAGATCGGTTAGCTCATATCATATCAAACCATGCAAATTATTATTATTGTTATACTTTATTCTCAACATCAGCATTGCCTATAGTGTGTATTAGCATGTAGATTTCAGTTTCTGTACAGTCTAATCTCTAATTGTCATACCATTCAAATTTCATATTAGGAAATAATTTTAACCCAAAAAGCAAATTATGCAATATAAGTTTTGCAATAACTTATGCAATATAATTTAATTTCATTCACATGTGTTTCATAAACACATAATGCTTTCTGGGTTACAGTCCGCCATCAAAATGATACATTTAATTATTCTAGCTGATGTGAGAAAAGGCTATAAACGATCCGCCACCTGCAGGATCCGCACATGCGATAGCCTACTAGCCGGGACAACTTCTTTATGTTTAAAGACATGACGTAATGACGCAGCACCATGCTCGAATTTCCTGCAAAAACCTATCCGTGCCACTCAAATTAGAAAACATTATTATAAGTTAACCGTTGTGAATTGGGCTAAAGTAAGGCAATAGTTTTGAACACTGGCTGGTTATGTACTTGCTCAAATATTGATTTCGGATCATTTTTAACCAAAAAAAGTTACGGACTGCAGCATTAATTAACAGATATGGGTGTCATTCCATAACATATTTTTAATACGACTGACTTTATATTTAATGTGAATTTAACATTAAAAGTTAATGTGAATAAAAACATTGTAAGTTAGGCTACTAATCCTAACACTTTAATTGTACAGAAAGAGAGCAAAGAGCATTTACATTATCAAAGAACATTTTCACTGACAGTCTAGTTCAAGCACTCTCAAAAACTCCCATTAAAATCACTGAAGCTGTTTACACTATGAAATTAATATCTGACAGGTTCGTATACACATTTGTACTTTGTTGTTTCTGATGAGAGAATTCGCCAGAAAGAGGTATTCAGTCAGCGAGCGAGTGAAGAAAACACAGCATTTTAGCAATGACTCATCTGAACACCTCTGATTGGTCATTGCATTCATAAGCTCAACAGCATCATGTGTGATTGGTTATAATGCGCAGTACTATGGCAAGCCGTTTTAGCTTAAAATATTCCCAGCGTTACTTGTCGTAATTGCATTTTAACTAGTAACAATTCAATTAGAGAGCGCTACAATTAAATTCTTACTAGTAACAATGCCAGTTAGAGAGCTCTCTAATTCAATTACTACTAGTAAGAATTCCAATTACAGAGCTCTCTAATTCAATTCTTACTAGTAACAATTCCAATTAGAGAGCTCTACAAATGAATTTTTACCAGTCATATGTCTCCATTGACTTCCATTCATTTTTAAATGCAGAGCTCTACAACTGAATTTTTACTCATAAGAAATCCAATTAGAGAGCTCTCTGATTCAATGTTTACTAGTAACAATTCCAATTAGAGAGCTCTTTAATTTAATTCTTTCTAGTAAAAATGCAATTACAGAGCTCTATAATTAAATTTTTACTAGTAAAAAAACACATTAAAGATATGTTTAATTGCAGAAATCTGTAATGGAATTAAAGTTCAGTTCTTAAGCCCTAAAGACTGTTCTTAATCAGTTCTTAAGCGGGATTTATACTTTCGCCTGGCTCCGCTCTGCGAGCCTCCGCTGACTGCGCGCGCACCTTCCCAAATGGACGAAGCTTTTATACTTGTTGCGTTCGCCGTTGCACTATTCTTTGAAACGACAGGGGGCGACGAGGAGTAATTGTTCTCTAAAACCATCGGGAATCACCGGTGAGAAGAAGTAATTTGCCGGTACAAGTCTTCTCGCGTGATGAATTAATAATTTCTTTATGTACAAACTTAAAACAATCTTAAACTATTGGCTTTATTTCGCATCAAACACAAGACAACTTTAAGCAAATAGTGTATAATTAGTATCTAAATGAATTCTACTTCTATTTTTATACAATAAAAATAAAACGTACTTAAAATAAAAAGCCTTGGACAAACTATGCAAAAAAAAATAAAACTATGCATTGTTTTCCGTCAAAGCGTCAGAAAGCACCTGATGGAGGTTGAACTTCACATTAAACCGTTTCTGTTTCACACAAATGCCGGCACAGACGTGCATGTTCGGCTAGAATCGCCCTGAACTCGTGCATCTTCGGATGCGGAGCTGCGCGGAAAGTTACAAAAAATGCCGTGCACACCGCCATGCGAAATGAGTTTGCGTGCATTCAAAGCAAACTTCCGGCAACACCGCGATGACGTCATATTTGCCGTGCGCACCCAAGCGAACTTGCGGACGCGTCGAGTATAAATCAGCCTTTACTAGTAACAATTGAATTAGAGAGCTCTCTAAATAGAATTCTTACTAGTAAAAACTAAATTAGAGAGCTCTCGAATTGTAATTCTTACTAGTAAGAATGCAATTGCAGAGCTCTCTAATTCAATTGTTACTATTAAAAATTGCATTAAAGAGCTCTATAAATGTAATTCTTACTAGTAAAAATTTAATTGTAGAGCTCTAATTCAATTGTTACTAGTAAGAATGCAATTGCAGAGCTCTCTTATTCAATTAGAGAGCTCCCTAATTCAATTGTTACTATTAAAAACTGCATTAAAGAGCTCTATAATTGTAATTCTTACTAGTAATAATTTAATTGTAGCGCTCTCTAATTGAATTCCTACTAGTAAGAATGCAATTGCAGAGCTCTCTAATTAAATTAGAGAGCTCCCTTATTGTAATTATAACTAGTAAAAATAGATTTAGAGAGCTCTCTAATTGGCATTATTATAGTAAGAATTTAATTGTAGAGCTCTCTAATTGAATTGTTACTAGATAAAATGCAATTACGACGAGTAACGCTTGGAATATTTTAAGCTAAAACGGCATGCCATACAGTACTGTAAATACGCGTCTGTATCTGGCTCAGCGCCAGCCAGCGAACGAACGCAGATTTGAATTTAGCAGCTGATGATATCATGCACTGAACGTTCTAATCACGCCGGTGTGATTGTATTAAATACAGAAAATATTAATCGGCTATTTTTTTGTCTTTTGGAAGCTGCATTCAAAATCCACTTGGCTCAAAAATCTGAGGGGCATGTGCCCCCTTACTTTGAATGGGCATGACGCCTCTGCTACTAAATATCTCACGGCATTGGTGACGCGTGGTCGTTTCTCTCAGATAACACTACAGAGCCCTTGAGCCTTCCCTTAAAACGTATAATTTCAGACTCAGAGGGAAATGAAGATTAACCACATAGATATGCGTTTTATATGTCTGTCTGTCTCTCTCTCTCTCTCTCTGTGTGTGTGTGTGTGAGAGAGAGAATACAAAAAAAGCTATACTAACGTAACATTACAAGTCAACAAGAAACATTAAAATAACGGGGAAAACCCAGGTCATGATCCTGAATAGACTTGCGACAGTGCGCGTCAAACGTTGCCGCTGTGATGAAAGCTCTTATGGAGGTGGTTTGGGCGTGTTTTATACTAATTACTTACCTCAGGCACCCGGTCGCTCATTTAGAATACTCAAAAAGCATTAATAGAACGGGGTTAAGAGCAAATTACGTGCTTAATACACACGTGTTGTGACTTAGATAGAAGTTCTTCTCAGCGTATAAAGACAAATAAGTTGCATAGGTGTAGTCTTTAGTTAATGATAGGCCTACCCACTTTGTTTTTTTGTACGTTTAAATGTGCTCTTATTCAAAACGCTCATTTGCATCTTATCATGGAAGTAAAACTTTTACTGGCTTGTTTTGTTATGTTTCTCTTATGGGGTAAGACTCATCTATTGGACTACTTTTTTTTTTTTTTTTTTTTTTTTTACACGTTTAAGTAGTTTAATAAACACGTATTTTTTGTCAATTATTTAAATTGAACATTAATTCGTTTCCAATATAAAGATTTGAAAAATGCAACTTTTATATTTTGGAGTGTTTTTATACAATTATTTAAAATATGATAATAGCTTTAATGTAAACGGGGGGAAAAAAGAATTTTGCGAAATAATGAAAGTGGTATAAATTAAACATTTAGTTATATAAATTATTATAAAGAATTAAGTGCAACTGCATCCTATATTTCTTTATTTGCAGTTAATTTTCTTTCTCTCTCTCTTGACTTCCTGAAGATGGCGCCCTGACTCGATCTGCAGGACGAGAGTTTGCCACTGTGTTCATGCAAAACTATGTTTCCCCTTTGAACCAGTCACTTTTTCAGCTTTATATCACCTCTGTGAATTCTAATTGTCAAGTCAAAGCCAGTGTGCCCAGTCTCAGTTTTACCCAGGAGGTGCAACTGACTGCAGGTCAGGGCTTCACTGTGACCCTCCCCGTACAGGTCGAGCTGTATGGCACCAGGAGGTCCCCCAAAACTGTCCTCATTCAGGCATCTGATGACATAACGGTTTTCTCACTAAACTCAAAAGAACACACGGCAGATACATCCCTGGTCTACCCCATGAGCGAATGGGGTACTGAATATTTTGTGTTCACCCCCACCAACTCCCCTCTATCCATGCTGAAGGAGTTTGTGCTTGTCAACGGAAAAGAGCGGAACACGGTGGAAGTGTTCCTTAAAGCGGCGGTCCGGTTCGAACGTCACTCGTACGGTGTCGGCAGTAAACTAGTTGTAGTCCTGGACCCTTTCGAAAATGCACAAATTCAAAGCCAAGGAGACCTCACAGGAACCAGCGTATCCTCAAAACTTCCCATTGCCGTGTACTCGGGCCACATGTGCACATGGCGCTTTTCTAAGTGCAATCACGTTTATGAGCAACTCCTGCCGGTGCAAAGCTGGGGAACTCGCTTCCCGGTTGCTCCATTTAGCATTCAGAGCCAGTTCGACAGCATCTATATCCAAGCATCACAGTCAACTAATATAACCACTCAATTTGGCTGTACTACATTAACTGACGTTCTTCAGCGTGGTCAGGTTCTAGAGTACAAAATCCAGTTTCCGAATGGCCTTAACATCATTGCTGACAATGGAATTCAGGTGTTTTTTCTGTTTAATGGTGTGCAAACATCCCACGGTGTCACATACGGCCCTTTTCTGTTAAATCTGCTGCCCAAGAAACATTTCTGTTCTTCATACACCCTTGACGGGGTAGCTGGATTTGACAACCGAGCTCTCCTGATTGTTCCTACTAATGAAAAAACGGGGATTATTTTGTCTTTTCCCGGAAGTGTTCAATGGAGGGTTATCAATGGCAGTGACTACTCCTGGACTGAACTGGTTTACCCACCCGATGCAGACAGACACAAAGTAAGCCATCCAAACGCTTCCTTTGTGGTGTACAGTGTGGGCGTAATGCAAGTGAATGGATATGGAGCACCAGCCCCATGCACTGATCGAGGTATATGTCAATAAATACACATGTTTTTCCCTTCTGTTTAATAATAATAATAATAATAATAATAATAATAATAAAAAAAATCATCAGCATACGTGTTAAGTGTAAATGAAACTGGCTAGATTACACTATGTATGTGGCAGACGCTTTTATCCAAAGCGACTTAGCATTTAAGGAATATATAGGCGTATGCATGTTTCTATCAGTTCTTGCATTCCCCAGGAATCAAATCCATGACTTTGGCAACTCAAGGAAGCTCTATTGTTTGCGCTATAGGAATGAATGATTAATTTTTTTTTTTGCTAAAAATTTTCATAATGAATTTCTCAAAAGACAATGTAAAAAAGATTTTTATTATTATTATTATTATTATTATTATTATGCCTTTATTTAACCAGGAGAGAACCTCACTGAGATTAAAAATCTTTTTTACAGGAGTGTCCTGCCTAAGATAGGTGGCCTAGTTATACAGATACACGTTTAACAAACACCAATAAAACACAATAAAATATAATTAAAAAAATACAGCCTTAGAAGCATTTGCAAATCAATTAATAATTTTCTAGTGCACGCATAAGTGTTTTAAAATTACTGAGACACCTTCTTAATTTAAATTAAGTGTGCTTTCTGAGCTTAAAATCATACACTTCTTAAATGACTCATTTATGCTGCATAAATAACGTGTACCTTCTGGTTGTTTTTTCTGTAGATGTGCCAACACCTAACACTTGCTTCAACATCATCTGTAGTGAGGATGAGGAGTGCCAGATGAAGGGTCCCTACCCCACCTGTGTGAAGAAGCCAAATGGAATCTGTTGGGCAATGGGCGACCCTCACTACTGCACATTTGACCAGCGTTACTTTGACTTCATGGGCACTTGCACTTATGTTGTCACAAGGAACTGGCAGGAAAATGACAGTCTTCCAGCTTTTGAGGTCCTGGCTAAGAATGAAAACCGTGGTGACCCAAGAGTCTCTTACGTGGCACATGTAATTGTGAATTTTGGTGGTATCATCATCAGCATTGAGAGTTGTCAGCCTGGGAAAGTCAAGGTAAACCTTTTTTTTTTTTTTTCTTTCTTTCCCCCTCAAAGTAATTCGTAGGTAATGATCATGGCATGGTTTTTGTACAAAAGTTTTAGAAGAAAATGTAAGTTTTAAAACATGCTTTGAGTATTGATAGTTTTGTCTTGTTAAAATATTTAACCTTGCATATCAAGACATTCATTATTTATCATTGTATGTCTTTTTATAACAATAACAATTAGTCTACTCACTACTTACTCATTGGCCATTTTTCCCCCTTGTTTCAATGAATCTAATGTGAAGTTGTTAAAGAGGTTTTTAAACAATATTGTATCAATATTTTATGTAGACTTTAATCTAGATTTATGACAGATTTATGAAATATATTTTCTGAAAACAAATGTTATACTTGGGTTTTTACAGTTTAGAGAATGACAGTGTTGAAATGCTAATTGACAATTATTCTGTCACTATGTAATGCGAGTTAATATGGTTTGTGCAGATTGACCAGAGTGTGTGGAGCCTTCCTGTGGTTCTTGATGATGTTGGGGTGTCCATGTTCCAGTCCGGCAGCTTCATCACCATCCTGTTTTCTTTTGGGCTGAGTGTGCAGTATGACTGGGACCACTATCTCATGGTCTCCCTGCCCACTGTCTTCATGGACAAGGTCTCTGGACTCTGTGGCAACTTCAATGGTGATCCTAAGGATGATTTCACTATGCCTTCGAACACCCAGGCTGACAGTGCAACAGAATTTGGACAGAGTTGGAAAGTTCACAACTTAACATTGGATGAGGGCTGTAGAGATGATGGTTGGAACCTTGGATGTGATGCTGAAGCACTTAAGCAATGGCAGGGTGAAAACTACTGTGGACTCTTAATGATGGCACCATTCAGTCAGTGTCATTCTGTTATTGAGCCAAGTATTTACATCCAGAACTGCATGTATGATGTTTGTATGACCGAAGGGCAGAGAAACTACTTATGTAAGGTGTTCGAGGTCTATGCAAGTGCATGTCAACATGTTGGGATACAGCTAACCAACTGGAGAGAAGCAGCCAATTGTTGTGAGTAGTTTTACAGCTAGTTGTCCAGCATACTTGTACAATATCTTTGTTCATCATGTCAGATCATGACACCCCCCACTCTCTGAATGTCTTCAGTTTACAGATGCCCAGAGAACAGCCATTATGAGTTTTGTGGTAGCGCTTGCCCTTTGACCTGCATGGGCCTCGGGTCTCCTGTGAACTGCACTTTACCCTGTGTCGAAACATGCGCTTGTGATCCTGGTTTTGTTCTGAGTGGCTCTGAATGTATACCTTCAGCCCAATGTGGTTGTTCCTACAATGGACACTACATTCCCGCTGGTGAGACTTTCTGGGCGGATGATGCTTGTCAGCGTCTTTGTCGTTGCTCCATGGAGGGTGGACATCTAGAATGCCAGGATGGAGGCTGTGGGACAAGACGGCACTGCCAGGTGGAGAATGGCATTAGGGACTGTTATCCCGTCTCTCAAAGCACCTGCATGGCACTGGGCGACCCCCACTACTACACCTTTGACGGGAATCATTTAAACTTCCAGGTACTATTCTATTGGCACGCGAACTGCCACTTTTAAACGCTTATTGATAACTAAAACCTTGTTATTTAAATGAAGCTACAAATAAATGTTAAATCTAAAACTTGAAATAAAACTCCTAGTTAGTTAGTTATTGGAAATTACTAACACTAATTACTAAAAGTATAAATATAAAGTAATAATTGACAAGCAAAATATGTACTGTATATGCTATAAAAGTGGTAGGGCCTTTTTTTTTGTAGATCATTCCATGTGTCTGGATGAGTAGCTTTGGTGAACAATATTATTTTCTCCCTTCAGGGTAACTGTGTGTATCAGTTGGTTGGGCTTAATGTCTCAGATCCTGCTAACACTAATTACTAAAAGTATAAATATAAAGTAATAATTGACAAGCACTATTACTAAAACTTGAATTAAAATGGAAGTATACTGAACCTGAAAACAAAAGCAAAATATGTACTGTATATGCTATAAAAGTGGTAGGGCCTTTTTTTTGTAGATCATTCCATGTGTCTGGATGAGTAGCTTTGGTGAACAATATTATTTTCTCCCTTCAGGGTAACTGTGTGTATCAGTTGGTTGGGCTTAATGTCTCAGATCCTGGACTGGTGCCCTTTGATGTGCTGGTGCAAAATGACTTCCGGGGAAGCAAAGTGGTGTCGTTCACTAAATTACTGGAGATCAGAGTGTACAATACCACCATTGTCATTGATAGAGAATACAGCGGTTCTGTTACCGTAAGTTCTAGTTGTGTGCTTTAAACATCTAGCAAACTATTTAGTCTTTCTATATAGCTTTCCATGAAAGTCATTTCATTAATCAAAATGACTTTCTTTTTCAGGTCAATGGTGAGCTGTTGAACCTTCCTCTCCACCTTATTGAAGGTCAGGTTTCTGTTTTCAGAAGTGGCTGGTCTGCTGTCGTTCAAACCTCTTTTGGTCTCAAAGTCACGTTTGATTGGAACAGCTTTGCAACCGTCACCGTCCCCAGCACCTACATGGGTGCCATCTGTGGCCTCTGTGGGAACTACAATGGAAATCCAGAAGATGATCTGACTGTCAGAGGAATGGCATTACCTGCTTCAGGACCAATGGAGATCGGTGCCAGCTGGAGTGTAGCCGAGATCCCAGACTGTGTCCATGGCTGCACAGAGAGTTGTCAGGATTGCGACCCGACCAGGAGGAGTGTCTATGAGACGTCTGATTTCTGTGGGCTGCTGCGTGACCCACAGGGGCCTTTCAAGGACTGTCAAACTGTGCTGAACCCTGCTCAGGTTTTTGAGGATTGCGTTTATGATGTCTGTTTGTATAATGGAAGGAGAGATCTATTATGCCAGGCCATAACGGCATATGTATATGTCTGTCAGGCAATGGGAAGGACCATCAGCCCCTGGAGAACTGCTGAATTCTGTGGTGAGAAACCTGGGGAAAATTGTACCTATACCTTTTTGAGAAACCGTATAGGCTACATAGCAATATGTTGTCCATATTTAAGAGGTTTTGTAGGAGTAGTGGTAAACTTTAAAGACCCTCTTGTTCCATTTATTTCTACAAAGTCCTTAAAGTGAT
>NW_015642050.1:9288-20547 GCF_001515625.1 Sinocyclocheilus rhinocerous | reverse complement strand
TTTTTTTTTTTTTTTTAGAATTCGAATCAGGACTTAACCCATCACATGTCTTTTGTTTTGTCAGGTGTTCAGTGTACCGTCCACAGCCACTATGAGCCCTGTGGCTCTGGTTGTGAAGTCACCTGTCATAGTTTGACTCCTCCCGCTGGCTGTCGTAGCCCCTGTATGGAGGGCTGTGTGTGTGACGAGGGCTACATCAGGACTGGGGACCGCTGCGTCCCCTTCTCTCAGTGTGGGTGTCTCTATGGCAACCGCTACTACTTGCTTTACCAACAGTTCTATCCTGGCAGTAACTGTGAGCAGGTGTGCACTTGTTTACCGGATGGCCAGGTATGAAGACGCACTAAAGTGAGGCTGTACTTCGGTTTTAGAGTTGGATTTGATTTGTGCTTGTTTTAAAGGGGTCATATGATGCGTTTTCATGTTTTTCTTTTACTTTAGTGTGTTTTGTAGCTGTTTGTGCATGTGGAGATCTGCAAAGTTACAAAGCTCAAAGTCTCCCACAAAAGGAATTTTTCTATCTAAAAGGCTGATCCAGACTGCCCGAGAACGCCTTTATTAAATTCTCCGTCACATATCTACTTCACTGTGGAAATGGTTGCATAATACCACACAAAGAAAGAAGGCATGGTTTCAGCCGTATGAGCGACATTTGACTCTTGAGTCAGGGGGGGCAAGAAAAGAAAAAAAAATAAAATTAATATAAATTAAATAAATATAAAAACAATGTTTTTTCGGATGCAAGCATCAAAACAATGCCCTACCGTATTGCAACGCATCAAAGCAGTCAATCCAACACCGTCAAGAATAACTTGAAGAGGTTGCCACCATTTAGTAAACTGAACTAGCTTTGGCTCTTGCTGCTGACTTGAATGGTGTGCCATTCACTTGAAATGTTTCAGTTTTTGAATCGTTACCAAAGGCGAGACACGTGAGGAAAAAAATAAACCAAAACTGCACTTAAAAACTGCGGCGCTTTCAGCGGTGAGTGAATTCTTACAAAACGTTTCTGATTGGCCATTGCGGTCAAGAAATCAACAGATGTGTCTGTGATTGGTTACATTGCTCAACGCTGCAAAAACACGTTGAAGGTATTTAGCGCTTGGCTAAACTGAAGCAGGGTGACATCAGGGATTCCATGACTAACAATTTTATTATTAATACTAAACTATTATCGCCCATTCAGGTATAGCTGTAGTGTTGATGTTATTCTATTACACCCAGTACACAAAATAATGAGCTTTGAAAATGGCATCATCTGATCCCTTTAAGGAATCGGTCTCTTTCTGAGTTTCTCAGTCATATGAGAATTTTATTTCATTGCTCTTTTGAAATGAGTTCAGTCTGTTCTGTTTATAACATGTATTTTTTTTGTTGTTTTTTTTTTTTTGTATGACCCTAACACGACACCATTCCCACAGATCAATGGGGTTCTGACTAATCTTCCATACAGTTCAAACAGTTTAAATGGCTCCTTGGTCCAGGCCTATAAGGACGGTGGTAACTATGTCATCAAGACTGGCTTTGGTCTCAAAGTAACCTATGACCTGTCTTACTATGTCACTGTTACCATCCCCGGCAACTACCGCTGCAAAACCTGTGGACTCTGCGGCAACTTTGACGGAGACCCTTCCAATGACTTTAGGCTGCCAGACGGCAATGTTACACAGGATGTGAATATATTCAGGAGAGCCTGGAAAGTGCATGTCCCCGGAGTGGTGTGTGAGGACGGATGTGAAGGCGACGCATGTCTGGACTGTAATCCTCGACTGAAAGCCGTCTTTGAGAAGCCTCCCTACTGCAGAGTTCTGGTTGACCCCAACGGGCCGTTTGCCGCCTGTCATACTGTGGTGAACAGTTCAGCTTATCTGAATGATTGTGTCTTTGATGCTTGTGCTTCTGACGGCAACAGCAAGGTGGTTTGTGACAGTGTGGCGAGATATGCTTTTAGTTGCCACACAGCTGGGGTCGGTATCCAAAACTGGAGGACAGACTCTTTTTGCCGTAAGTGTGTGTTTAGATATTTAGTGATAATTATCTATCACTCTCTGAAACTTAAGTGACTGTCTTTTTTTGTTTTTGTTTTTTTCTTCTCTTCTAATTCAATGTATTCCAGCAATGTCATGTCCCACTCACAGTCATTATGAGCTGTGCTCAGACGTCTGCTCTGCTGCCTGCCCTGGTCTGACTGCAATAGTCCAGTGTTCCAAAACCTGCGCAGAGGGCTGCACTTGTGATAATGGTTATCTTTTTGATGGCCAGCAGTGCGTTGAACACCAGCAGTGTGGGTGCTATGATCAGGGACACACGTATAAGGTGGAGTGATGGCTTTGAGTTTACTGTAGGGACTTTGGGTGTGCGTGCATCTTAGCTTTTCTGTGAGTGTCCATCTGCATTGCTTTGCATTCTCACATTGTGTTTTCAGGCTGGAGAGGTGGTTTACCTGGGCAACTATAAGCAGATGTGTCAGTGTGATCCTGGGAAGGGACTTACCTGTGAGGGTAAGATGTTACTCCTGCACTTGAATCAGACATTTCCATTTAAACAGCCTCGTTGTGTTAATGATTCTGACTTTCCTCTGTCAGGTGGATGGTTTACGGTTTTATCTTCCATTTGATCTTCATGATGGCCGTGTGAGGGTGCGACAGAGTGGCAATGCTGCTCTGTTGGAAACCGACTTTGGTCTGCGTGTCTCTTTCAACTGGAACTCAAGGGTTCACCTGCATCTGCCCAGTAGTTACTATGGAGTTGTGTGTGGCCTGTGTGGAAATTTCAACGGTAATGGTGAAGATGAGCAAAGAGACCCTTCTGGAAACCTTCTGCCAAGTCTGTACCAGTGGGCAAAGAGCTGGAGAGCAGAAGACCGTGTCACATCTGCGTGTCACGATGGCTGTGAGACCGACTGCCCTGTTTGCTCTCGTGACCTACATGCCCTCTATGAAACGGACACTTTCTGTGGTGTCCTGACATCAACGGGCCAGAGTGTCTTTAGTGCATGTCATGCTAAAGTGAACCCACAGGCGTTCCAGCAAAGCTGTGTGTATGATCTGTGCTTCAATAACGGAGACCGAAGACTTCTCTGTCAGGCTCTGGAGACTTATGTCGATCTGTGTCATCAAGAGGGTGTCATCATTACAGATTGGAGAGGGATATTCAATTGCTGTAAGTTTGAAATGCTCAGTGCACACGTTTGTTTCCTTAAATTTAACCATGAACCTCTTGTTCTTCAACAGCTATGAGCTGCCTGCCCAACAGTCATTATGAGGCCTGTGCGTCTCCGTGTCCAGCGACGTGTCCGTACCCAAATCAGCAGCTAAATTGCACAGATACCTGTGTGGAAGCCTGTGCGTGTGACAGCGGATTTGTCCTCGGCGCTGGCACTTGTGTGCCCACCAATCAATGTGGCTGCTTCTACAAAGGCGCTTACTACCAACTAGGCCAAACTTTCTGGGCTGATGAAAAGTGTCATCAGCTTTGCAAATGTGACCAAAGTTTGGCTGTTGTGTGTCATGAATCGTCTTGTGCCCCTGATGAGAGCTGCTTGGTCATTAATGGAATTCGCGGCTGTCATGCAATGAGCTCCGCCGTATGTGTAGCGGCAGGAGACCCACATTACAGCACATTCGACGGACTCCATTTTGACTTCCAGGGCACATGTGTGAATCAGTTGGCAGCCCTGTGCATCGATAAAGATGGTCTGGTACCTTTTAATGTGACCATTCAGAATCATCATCGTTGGAGCAGCGCAGTGAGCTTCACCAAGATGGTCAATGTGACTGTGAATGGGTTCACCATCACATTGACCAGCGAACATCCGTATCAATTACTGGTGAGTACGGTCACACAATATGCACCTTATACACACTAGTAGGGCAGAGAACCGTTCTTATTCAGAACTAGTTTCATCAAGACAAAAACTGATGTTTGGTTATGTTTTTGGTTCACACACTTGTTTACAGTATTTTAGCATGGAATATCATGCTAAAATACTGTTTGCTGTGCTACTCTACCGTGGCACTGTCAATATCATGCTGTTAGTAGATGGTGTTGACACTGCTGAAGTCTTACTGCTAATGACATTCGTGAGGTGGCTCTTTGAAGTGAATCAACTATAAAACAATTTCACATACAGCTTGAAAACTTACTGATATATTTAGTGGGAAAATTAGCCTAAAAATTACACGCCAAGCGCCAAGTCCCAAATTTGTATTGAGAATAGTTTGTCAACAAAATGGAAGCTTTAAGTTCTCCCAGTGGTTTTCCACTAAAATAATAGCTCCGTGGTTTAAAGGTGACGTATGTTTCTGCTCTGCTAGTATCTCTTAGCGAAATTACAAAAATAAAGAATTTTCAAACCACCTTTGCAAACACCCGTTTCACGTGTTGTGCCACCCCCTTAGACATTACAATCTCAGCTCTTACGGGTCTATAAAACTGAAGGCATGTCTCTGTAGGTAAAAGTAGGCTGCTTTCAATAAAAGGTCCAACATATATTAGCTTACCTATCAAGAAGGAAACTACAAGTTTGGCATATCAATCAAAACCCAGTTTTTACCCTTGTTTTTACCCAAAATACAGTCGGTCTCTATCTTGGTTAGTCTTGGAATTTTAGCTTGCACTTCTGCAAGTGAATATTGGCTAATTTTCTTTTTCTCTTGTAACGCATCAACCATGGTCCAAAAATAGGCCAATTTACTTTTTCCTCTTGTAACGCATCAGCCATGGTCCCACACCGGCTAAACACCCTCTGGCTCAGCCTGCTACAGTATCAAACGCTCGCTACTGGTCGAGTTGGAAAGTGATTGACAGATTTGAGCGGACCGATCTCAGATTCGATGGTGCCCAGGAGGCTCAGTGTTTGTACTTTTAGGGAGATAAATCCATGAATGGTACATTTGGTGGTCAATGAACAAACTTGGTTAAAGGGATAGTTCACCCAAAAATTGCTCACCCCCACGGGGTGAATGAATTTTTTTCCTCCTTTTTGAACAAGATATTTCGAATGTTAACCAAACAGATGCCATTGATTTCCATAGAATCGCTCGCTACTGGTCGAGTTGGAAAGTGATTGACAGATTTGAGCGGACCGATCTCAGATTCGATGGTGCCCAGGAGGCTCAGTGTTTGTACTTTTAGGGAGATAAATCCATGAATGGTACATTTGGTGGTCAATGAACAAACTTGGTTAAAGGGATAGTTCACCCAAAAATTGCTCACCCCCACGGGGTGAATGAATTTTTTTCCTCCTTTTTGAACAAGATATTTCGAATGTTAACCAAACAGATGCCATTGATTTCCATAGATATTTTTTTTTCTCCATACTATGCAAGTCAGTAGCTATCATTAACTATTTTAGTTACGTTCTTCAAAATATAATTTGTTAAACTGGAGAAGAAAAAACAGATTTAAATATTTGAAGCATTACCAATATTAATAGCAGTCTTTAATTACTTATTGTAACTTAATTTTCACTGTACAATAGCATTAAACTTAAGCTTTTTTACAATTGCGGTTTTATTATTATTTTATGTATTTTTTATGTGTTTTTTTTTGTTTGTTTTTTTTGTTTTTTTTCTGTGGTGTAAGTGTCTCATGGGCTGTATTCAGATTGTGCCCTAACCTACACAAAGTGTTTGATACTGTATAACCTGAAATATGGGCTCTTTTGTGGTAGTAATCTAATGGTGTTTTTTCTTTTCTCTTTTTAGTTTGATGGCCAGTTAGCAGAGCTTCCTCTTTTGATGCAAGATGTGTTTGTAGTTGTCCGCAGCGGTAACATTGCTGTGTTGAAGACAAACTTTGGTCTCCAGGTGACCTTTGACTGGTCCAATGTGGTGAGGGTCACTTTACGTGACAATTACAGTGGTGCAGTCTGTGGACTCTGTGGAAACTTCAACGGTGTTGCTCAGGATGACCTTGCAATGCACAATGGTATGATGGCACCCAATGCCAGTAGTCTGGGACAGAGCTGGCAGGTTGCTGCAACACCTGGCTGTTCCTCCGCTGGTTGTGTTGGCGCTGGATGCTCAACCTGCACTGCGACCCAGAGGGAGAACGCCCAGCGCTACTGTGAGATCATCACAAACCGGACAGGGCCTTTCAGAGAATGTCATGCGCAGATTCCAATGTGGTGAGGGTCACTTTACGTGACAATTACAGTGGTGCAGTCTGTGGACTCTGTGGAAACTTCAACGGTGTTGCTCAGGATGACCTTGCAATGCACAATGGTATGATGGCACCCAATGCCAGTAGTCTGGGACAGAGCTGGCAGGTTGCTGCAACACCTGGCTGTTCCTCCGCTGGTTGTGTTGGCGCTGGATGCTCAACCTGCACTGCGACCCAGAGGGAGAACGCCCAGCGCTACTGTGAGATCATCACAAACCGGGCAGGGCCTTTCAGAGAATGTCATACGCAGATTGATCCCAGATCTTACCTAGAGGATTGCATATTCGACCCCTGCCACTTCCAAGGACATCAGGTTGTGTTGTGTGACGCAGTGGCAGCCTATGCATCTGCTTGTCAGAGTCAAAATGTCACGGTTCACCCATGGAGAAATGCCACATTCTGCCGTAAGTAACTACTATTACTTTATCTTTTTTGGTTGTCAGCTACATAAAGCTTGTTTTGAAAACCTGAGCTCTTGGGGGGGGTGTGTGTGTGTGTGTCCCATGCGGGTGAGTTTGTTTGCTGTTCAATGAGTCAACTGCAATATTCTTCAAAATATATTTTATGCAGAAGAAATATGCATACAGGTTTGTAACAAAATGAGTAAATTCTCTTTTGGGCTAACTATTCTTTTAGGCTTAAGTACACATTTTATATCCTCTTTAATAAATACTGAAATGTTCATTGTATTTCCATTACTGAAAAATGTTATTAGTAGTTTGTTAACAACACTGGTCAAAAGACAAACTGAATGAAATAAAAATGAATACGGTCTCTGATCTATCACAGCTCCATCCTGCCCACCCAACAGCCACTACAACCCCTGTGCTCCAGGCTGTACCGAGACCTGCGTTAATCTCTCTGTGCACAACTGCAGCAGACCCTGTGCTGAGGCCTGCCAGTGTGATCAGGGTTACATCTTGAGCGGCCAAACCTGTGTGCCACAAGCAGAATGTGGCTGCTTCTATCGGGGACGCTATTATAACAAACACCAGATGTTTTACACCCATGAGCAATGCTTAGAGCGTTGCGTGTGTGGGCGAAATGGAACGGTTTCCTGCCAGAAATCAAGTTGTGCTCCAGGAGAAGCTTGCAGGGTGGTGGATGGAGTATTGGGATGCCACCCTGTCAGTTATGGAAGATGTGTGGCGACTGGTGACCCTCACTATTTTTCTTTTGATGGCAGAATTTTTGACTTTCAAGGAACATGTGTTTATACACTCGCTAAGGTATTTGATCAGGGCAAAGGATGGCTGGTGAATTTTTCTGTGGACTCCAAGAATGAGCAGATTGGAAACCGAGGGGTTTCTCTCGTCGAGACCTTGACTGTGACTGTTTACAACCTGACAATCAGCATCAAACGAGGTGAACGCTGGAGAGTCATCGTAAGTCTTCGCCTCAGATTGTTTTTTTTTTTTTGTTTTGTTTGAGTAAGAAATTGTAAATTTTATTCAGCAAGGATTAAACTGATCACTTAAGATTTGTTGAATAAAAAGGACAATTTAATGTGTATATATCAGTTTCCACAAAACTAGTAAGCTGCTCAGCTGTTGTCAACACAAATATTTAGATAAATATATAGAAAAAAGTGTTGTATCTTGTGACAAGTCTGGAGTAAGGGCTACTGAAAATTCATCTTTGCCATCACAGGAATAAATTTTATTTAATATTTTAAAGTTTTAAAATATTAAAAATATAAGTTTATTTTTAGTAATTTCATAATTGTTTTACGGTATTTGATCAAATGCAACCTTGGTGAGCATAAAAATGAAACCATTTTACCAACTCCAAACTTTTGAACCGTATGCGTGTGTGTATACTGCAGTACAGTAAGATTTTCTTAACTTTTACCTATTAAGAAATTAACAAGTTTGTTACTTAATTTCTTTTGTATACGTTAAGAAAATCTTGGGGAAAAATGCATAATGCACGTGGCGATGATGATGATGATAATAATAATAGAAAAATTAAGATGAAATGTTGCTGTTGGTTCTCTTTGACAGGTGAACAATGAATTTGTCACCCTCCCTTCATCTTTTGGCCATCAAGTCACCATTAACCGGGTTGGTCAAAGTGTCCAAATGCAAACCGATTTTGGCTTGAGAGTTCTGTATGACGCCAGTTACCACGCAGAAGTCCATGTACCCTCAAACTATCAAGGCCACATGTGTGGACTGTGTGGAAACTACAATGGCAACCCAGCAGATGACTTCTTGTTGCCCAATGGCACACAAAGCACCAGTGTCAATGCATTCGGACAGGCGTGGGCATTGCCAGCAACTGGTGTTCAGAGCGGAGGTGCAAGTTCCCCGCAGCAGTGCGATCAGACCAAAGCTGAGAGTTACCGCAGAGGTGATGCCTGTGGCCTTATGGCAGCTGTCACTGGTCCCTTCAGTGCCTGTCATGATCGAGTGAATCCTGAGCAACATGTGATTAACTGTGTATTTGACATGTGTGTTATGGATGGAGACGGAGCGATGCTGTGTGAAAATCTTCAGGCTTATGCCATTATTTGCCAACAAGCCGGGATACAAATCATGCCATGGAGAAATAGTTCATTCTGTTGTAAGTTACGCCTTTTATGATTAGTTTTTGTTTTTTTCCTTGTTTTTACATTGAAACTTAACATGGAAGGCTGTCAGTGTGATGAAGGTTGGCTCTCAGATGGTGACGCGTGTGTGCCTGTGGGAGACTGTGGATGTGTCCATAATGGCAAATACCTAAAGGTGAGATTGAATGCTTTTCATAAATATCGATAATGATAAAAATGATTACGGTCTAATATGAGCTGCTTCTCCACTTTATTTTTATTTATTTTTTTTAAACCGACTTTAGAAGTTCTGATTCTCCTAATTAAATGGCAGCCATTCTAGATGCCTTTTTCAGAATTATTTCGTGAATTATTTCCTTATCCATTGTTTAGAATATTTTTACTAACGTAAAACATTGTTCAAGCTGAAATGCACTATTTCTGCAGAGTGATAAAAAATGGCATTATTCTACTTATAATTATGGCTAAGATAATTAGCCATAATCTTAGCCATATAACTATTTTCTCTACTCTTTTAGGTTGGTGAAGTCTTAGTGACTGACACCTGCAACATGAAGTGTGTGTGTCGTGTCACTGGGCTGCTTGAGTTAAAAGAAATTTAGTGTGTTTTGACATGCTGTTGACATGAAACCGCTGAGAATGTATTTCTCTCATTAAAACAGTTGAATGGAAAGAAGGTCTCGTATCCCATCATGCCTAAAGAGGGAGTGTCAGTCTCGTACAGAAATGAGGCTGTGATCATTGAGAAAATGTCTACCATGAGACTGACTTACACTCACACTGAAGGGATTGTGCTATCCATTAGCAGAGACCTGACAGACAAAGTTTGTGGTGCTTGTGGCAACTTTAATGAAGTCATTGCAGATGATATGACAACTTCTGATGGGAGAAACTCCTCTATAATGTCTGTGGTTATATCATCCTGGCCGGCTCAAGACTTCTTTACATGGTATGTGAGTGCATGTGTATGCATATAATTATGCTACCTTCATCGACATTGCAAAACAAATGTATCATATTCTGTCAAATATCAGTGGCTAACCTATTACTCCTCACATGCTTTTATTACAGTGTGTAACAAACCTGGAAGAAAGACTTTGCTCACACTGATTTCCATCTAATATAGGAGATGTAAATTGTATTTATTGGGTTTAGAATGATGCTTTGGTGTAAACTCAATGCTTTTAGTCTGATCTTGTTACTGCACTTTTACGAATTGAAATTATGCACATTAAAATACACCTCTGAAATCTTCCTCAAATTGTGTAGTATTTATACGTTTTTCATCTTGATTCGGCATGCACAAAGCCCCAGTATGGCAGCAACCAGCAATGAACATCTTGGTTTTTGACACGCCGACCATAGTATATGGATCCTCACGTGCTTTTATTACAGTGTGTAACAAACCTGGAAGAAAGACTTTGCTCACACTGATTTCCATCTAATATAGGAGATGTAAATTGTATTTATTGGGTTTAGAATGATGCTTTGGTGTAAACTCAATGCTTTTAGTCTGATCTTGTTACTGCACTTTTACGAATTGAAATTGTGCACATTAAAATACACCTCTGAAATCTTCCTCCAAAATTGTGTAGTATTTATACGTTTTTCATCTTGATTCGGCATGCACAAAGCCCCAGTATGGCAGCAACCAGCAATGAACATCTTGGTTTTTGACACGCCGACCATAGTATATGGAATTTATCAAATAAAATCATAAGATTCACCATAAAATGTAAGTTTTTGGATTCCAAATATATTGGCAAGTTTTATCAGTAGTATGTACAGATTTCTGATGAACATGCATAGATAAATTTCAGAGTAAGATCCAGTATATACCAGAGATGCCCAAACTTTTCACTGTGAAGATCTAAAAATCAAACTGGATTCAGGCGAAGACTAATAGGGACTTTGCTTCAGGGCAGAGGGCCAAAAGTAAATGTTTCATATCTGAATTTATTAATGTAGATTTTTTTTTTTTGTTTGTTTCTTCCCTCAAAAATCAAGTCCAGTTCTTGTATATTCTCTCTACATTTCGATGAGAGCAAAAAGAAGTGCTAAAACAAATTTTAAAGTGAAGATTTGCTCATGGGCCAACTTTGGCGCACAGGCCTTGGTTTGGGCATCTCTGCTCTATACATTGTCTATACAAACTCAAAGAAATGTTCTCCTTTTATTCAGCTGCTTTTATTTAATGAATACCGTGACTAAATATTGATATTATATGGGAAAATATATTGTCATATTTCCGGCCAAATCACCTGGGGCCTGATGTATAAACGTTGCGTACGCACAAAATGGGCATGGAAATGTGCGTACGCAAATTTCCACGCACATATCGGGATTTATAAAAAAAATAAACGAAGCGTAAATGTGCGCACCGTACGGACACTCTAGACCAGGGGTTTTCAACCTGTGGGGCGTGCCTGTCAAGGGGGGCGTGAGCATCAGTTAATTCAGAGACGTTCCCTTGAGAATTTATGAATGAGTTAACAAATCTTTAGCCATCCACTAGGGGGCAATCTGACTCCCACTGCTAGTCG
>NW_015642050.1:6977-8640 GCF_001515625.1 Sinocyclocheilus rhinocerous | reverse complement strand
ACTAAAGGGGGGGGCGCGAGTGAAATTAGACAAACTTGGGGGGGTGCATGTCCTAAAAGGTTGAAAACCCCTGCTCTTTTACTGGAATGAGCGAAATAAGGAAGCAAACAGAATGATTTTAAAGTCTGTTTTACATTTGACATACACATTTATGGGAGCGCGGGGCACAAAGTAACGCGAGGTAAATTGTAACACACGTGGTTTAAATATTTCCACACATGCTAGCATAACCAAATTTACAGCATTTACTAGTTACCATATCAACATTATATAGAGAAAAAAAGTGCACCAAAATTCAAAAGTTTTTTGAAGATATCGCTGAACATTTATTTTACCATAGTTAAATTATATTTCTGGCTGAAGTAAATTTTTCATCTGTTTTTATTTCAAATGAGACAAATCTGCTATTATTTTAATCTCCAATCTGTTATTTATCAATTTAGATTATTTTTTAATGCTTCGCTAACTATCAGAAGACAGTAGGCTAGCCGGTTTTAAATTCCAATTGCGCAGATGAGGTATGTTGTAACACTGTGTTACAATGTGCCCTGCCGTGCTATTCTATGACATTAGCGATGTAATTCACACTATTTACTTTAATACATTTTAATGATAAACGACGAGAAACAGGTGAATAAATACTGACAGTCAATGTTTAATGTTAAGAAATTATTATTTCAAGACATGTAAAGCATTTTGGCTCATTTATGTGGGCCGTCCCAAGCATGATTGCAATGGGTTCATTGTCAAACTCCAAAATCAGATTATTTTTAATTCTTAAAAAAACGCCATTATTTTATTTGAAATAATTATTTTATATTGACTATTTTAGTTTGTCTTGTATATTTTTTTTCATGCGATCAGATAACATTTTAAGCTCTCATAGGGGCATGTTACAACGTGCCCCTCAGCTGTTACAATGTACCCCACCTTATGGGGCATGTCACATTTCACTTCCAATTTTTGAGGGTAAGTAAAGAAAAACGTATACACTGTAAATATGAAACAAATCGATATATTTGTACTAGACAAGTGTGAAATTACTGTGGATAAAAAAATTATACTCTGAACCCCATATGGATTTACACAAACTGAGAAAGTCAAAAAGTGTTACTTTGTGCCCCGCTCTCCCCTAGATTAAATATGACACTCTGAATAATGAAGTTAAGTTAAATGAAGTTATTATCCAGAAATTAAACCATTTGTATATGAATTTAAACAAATATTTGCAGTGGATGTGCTGCTTTCGAACAGTTTTCCTGTGGTAGGCTGTGATTAAATGTTTTAATCACAGCGAGGATTGCTTGGCGTATGACAATTCTGCTTTAAATTGTGTTCTAAATGGCAAAACTCATGTTCTGAGAAAATACTTTTGCACGAATAATGATCATTGATGTGAACTTGACTTTGTTTGGCTTTGGAACAGGCGGTAACGACAGACATAAGGATGCGCTCGTTGATCAAACACCATATTTAAAAGAGAGAATTTGAAGGGAACTAAGATATGCGCGTTTTATTTTCAAAATGTTTTATTGACGCGGTGAGTCGGACAGCTATTTACACTGGAAAAAAAGGCCTATCTTTTTCCATAAAAATATAGGCTATAAACATTATAAAATGTTTACCTTTTAGGCAAATTGCATAAATTAGAATAGTGATGTCT
>NW_015642050.1:0-6742 GCF_001515625.1 Sinocyclocheilus rhinocerous | reverse complement strand
TCATGTTACAACGTGCCCCTCAGATGTTACAATGTACCCCACCTACGGGGCATGTTGTCACATTTCACTTCCAATTTTTGAGGGTAAGTAAAGAAAAACGTATACACTGTAAATATGAAACAAATCGATATATTTGTACTAGACAAGTGTGAAATTACTGTGGATAAAAAAAAAAATATATACTCTGAACCCCATGTGGATTTACACAATTTGAGAAAGTCGAAAAGTGTTACTTTGTGCCCCGCTCTCCCCTAGATTAAATATGACACTCTGAATAATGAAGTTAAGTTAAATGAAGTTATTATCCAGAAATTAAACCATTTGTATATGAATTTAAACAAATATTTGCAGTGGATGTGCTGCTTTCGAACAGTTTTCCTGTGGTAGGCTGTGATTAAATGTTTTAATCACAGCGAGGATTGCTTGGCGTATGACAATTCTGCTTTAAATTGTGTTCTAAATGGCAAAACTCATGTTCTGAGAAAATACTTTTGCACGAATAATGATCATTGATGTGAACTTGACTTTGTTTGGCTTTGGAACAGGCGGTAACGACAGACATAAGGATGCGCTCGTTGATCAAACACCATATTTAAAAGAGAGAATTTGAAGGGAACTAAGATATGCGCGTTTTATTTTCAAAATGTTTTATTGACGCGGTGAGTCGGACAGCTATTTACACTGGAAAAAAAGGCCTATCTTTTTCCATAAAAATATAGGCTATAAACATTATAAAATGTTTACCTTTTAGGCAAATTGCATAAATTAGAATAGTGATGTCTCAAAACGCATTTATAGTCCGTAGCCATCTCCTATTTTCCTAACGTATTGTAAGGGAAACGGGTCAATTTAGCTCAAAGGGAATCATTTAAGATTTTATAGGGAATTTGGACAGAATCAGTTTAAGAGAATGAAAATGTGAAATCCCAAGTTTACAGCAATATGTGCAATTGCATAGACCTGAACAACCATCAATCACTTAATTAACCCTCGAATTGAGTTCCTCAATGAGGTTAAATTTATATTAAATGCACCAGTTCAGCTAGAATCTGGAGGTACTTATGTTGCCTGTGTAGGGGGATTCCCTTTGTTGTGGTCCTTGCAGAAAAGGGGGTTTCCCGAGATTGCTGATTGGCTGGAAGTTCAGTCTTCTTGGGAAGCCAGTGGTTGGGCGTTGGCTGACGGTGCGGCGTTGTTGTGGGCTGGTTGAAGTTTTAGACGGCACTCGAGGTCGGACTCGGAGACACGGCGTTAGGCAAAACTTAATTCAGAACACGAAACTCTCAACGGAAAAGAAAAGAAACTAAAGTAAAGAAATAGAAGTAAAGTTTGACGAGACTAGGTGGCGTTTCTCCTCATGGTTTTGGAGGAGCTGGCGTGTAAGCCAGAGCACGCTCAAAGAGCGCAAAAAGCGATAACTGAAAAGCACGGCTAGAAGCCATGACCTAAAGAGCTAAAAAGGCGATTACTAAAAAGCATCGCTCAAAGCTATGACTAAAAGCGAAAAACTAAAAGCTAGACGCAAAAAGCCTGCTAAAAAGCATTGATTTGATGGTGTCCTGAGTATTTAAACTGGGCTTTTGGACACATCCCAAATGGTGTTTTGACCAATTAGAGGTCATCGTTGCTCGGGGTGTTGTATATTTAAGGAATTTCAGTCTGTTCTTTGTCTTCTAGGTGGGGGGAAATCAATCCAAAGAGCTCGTGATCGTGATTACTATCACTGGTTTACATGTGATGGTCATGCTGTGCATCTTTGACCATTAATCTTGCCTACTTGCCCCAAAATTGACAATCTCCTTGGAATTGTCAATAAGTGTTCTTTTGTTTAAATGCTGTGAGCTACTCAAAGCTGCTAGTTGGTGGACTTGCTTCAGGCTTGTGGCGCCAGGATCTGATTTACGAACATCCTGTGTCTTGGGCCTTTCTGTGGAATTCGGCTCCTCGTGTTTCAACCATGTTCTTGATCGACTCTTAAATTGTCTGATTCGGTCTGATACCCTACAGCAGTGGTTCCCAAACCTGTCCTGGAGGACCCCCTGCCCTGCACATTTTGTATGTCTCCCTAATCAGACACACCCAATTTAGTTCTTGCGTTCTCTACTAACAAACTGATGAGTGGAATCAGGTGTGTTAGATAAGGGAGACGTACAAACGGTGCAGGGCAGGAGGGCCTCCAGGACAGGTTTGGGAACCACTGCCCTACAGTATTGTACCCTTAACTGCGTTAAAAATGGAAATTATGCATGGAAATGACATGCAGATGAGGTTATGCATAGTAAAACTAGGCGTTGTGAGCTCCATATATGGCGTTTTTGGGGAGGAGATGCATGCGGTTTTATAAATCTGAAACCAAATCTAGCTTTTGTGCATACGTACACTTAGGATGAAATCTACGGAAAGTTTTGTACATGAGGCCCCTGGCCTTAATTTTAAAATCTATCATGAAAAGTGTAAAAGAGTAAAAGAAATTAAAACTAAAATTCAGTGACTAACCCTTGAGTTATTAATCTGGTATGATCTGTTCTAATGAAGGTAACTAAGACATTGTTCTCACTTTTTAATAATATCTCTAGACCCCAATGTTAATAATATCTCTAGACTCCCATGTTCCCTACCCCCTCATCTGTACTCATCTGCCTTTTGTAACTCTTTGAAGTCCTTTTTTAATGAGAAAATACATAATCCACCAGCCTCTAGGTTCAAACTCCTCCTCCAGCACTCCCTGTGAATTCTGCCCAGTATTTTACTTATTTTCTTCTTTTCAGTTTCCCAATGCCACAGATATTTCAGTTCTCATTCATAAATCAAAGTCTTCCACTTCGCTGGACCCTCTTCCCACTGTTTTGGTTAAAGCTTGCCTCCCCTCTCTGCTTCCCCTAATTTCTGCTATCATTTGCTCTTCACTCACCACTGGAATTGTTCCCAACTCCTTTAAAACTGCTGCCAATATTGAAAAAAATCTGGTGACGATCCTAATAATTTAAATAATCTTCGTCCCATCTCTAATCTACCCTTCCTTTCCAAAATTCTTGAAAAAAATCGTTGCTACTCTGCTTCACTTTCATTTAACTTGTACGAACAATTCCAGTCTGTTTTCCGCCCTTTTCATAGTACAGAAACTGCACTTATAAAAATAACTAATGACCTCTTAATGGCAGCTGATTCTGGTTTAGTCACTATTCTTATCCTCGATCTAATTGCGGCCATTGACACCATTTCTCACACTATCCTTTTCAATAGACTAATCTCTATTGGCATCACTCACACTCCTTTTAGATTGGTTTAAATCTTATCTTTCAGGGTGCACTCAGTTTGTCCAGTTACAATCTTTTAGTTCCCAACCTTCCCCTGTTAACACTGGTGTGCCTCAGGGCCCTGTCCTGGGACCCCTTTTCATCATTCACCTTTTTCCTCTGGGCAATATCTTTCTTAAAGGGGTCCTATTATGCTTTTTCACTTTTTCAACTTTAGTTAGTCTAATGTTGCTGTTTGAGCATAAAAAAGATCTACAAAGTTCAAAGTCCACTTCAAAAGGAGATGTATTTTTTAACAGAAATCACTTTTCAAAAACTACAACGAACGACTCATTTGGACTTATCACAAATCCTGGAAAATATGCGTTGTATCACAAATATCGACGAATGGGACGAGACCTGGTTGAGCTGCACTAGATAAGGCAATGAGTATACGTCATTCCCCCGGAACTGCTTCCGTTTACAACAGTGAGCGCAAGCTAGATTCAAGTGATTGTTTTGAATATGGATATTTTTCTTACAAAAACGCATTGATTCATCGAAGGCCTTTGTTCACCCCCCGGAGCCATGTGAGACGCACTTTTTTTTTTTTTTTTTTTTTTTTAATGGATGGGCGATTTTTATTTAAGTTCTTTTGGACGGAAGCAATGCAACACCCGCTGAGTGGCATTAAACATATTAAAAATTGTCTTTGATCTTTCAAGCTAACTCCGACTGGAAGTCATATACACCTAGGATGCCTCGGGGGTGAGTAAAACGCAGCCTAATTTTCATTTTTGGGTGAACTAACCCTTTAAGTCTCACTTGTTTAAATTTGCATACCTCACCTAAACTTTATTTGTCCAGTCCCACTTTATTCTGTTTTAGTATTTTGTACATGGTATTTCTTGATTGCTTTTTATTGTCTTGTTTGTAAATTTATTCTGCGGTGTCCTTGAGTGTTAAAAAAGGTGCCTATAAATAAAATGTATTATAATTAAAGAGGAATAAAATGCAGATTAAATAATTAAATGTCCCCATATTACATAAACATACTAGTTAAAATCATCCAAATAAGACTTAGAATATTGCATAAAATAAAAAGAAATGCTGAAATGAGTTCCGTCTTGAATGAAAGTGTCATTTTTCATTCTGCAGTCTATGTAATTATCTCAGATGACGGTTGTGCAGCTCTAGCTTCTGCTCTGACATCAAACCCTTCAAGCTTGAGAGAGCTGATTCTGTTGAGAAATCAATTAGGGGTTCAGGAATGATGCATCTGTGTTTTACAGAATCCTCAATATGTACTGGATTCATTTCAATAAGTTTGCCCATAGAATCATAAACATACTCGTTATATCGAAAATGAAAGTTCAAAGCAGTGCAGAGGCAGGGATGAAAGAATATACAAGGGAATTGAAAGTTTTGATAATGAAGAGTTGGCAACAGCCTGTTTATGGAGATTTTCAAGCACAAATATGCAAGCTTTAAAACTGTTAGTGTTTTCACAAATAAGACGTTAATTAATTTCTATGTTCAGGGCATGTATATAAAATAATGTAACTTGTTAGTATAATTTTTTTTTTTAGAAGTCTCCGTATGAAACATTTTGACATTTACATGCCACCTCCTTTGTAACATATGCCACCTCCATCCATGACGGCGTCTCCAAATTTAAACTGTCCAGTTTCAGGATCTCGTCACGGTATCTCTGTGCATTCAAAATGCCATCAATAAAATGTACCTGTGTTCGTTGTCCATAACCTACGCCTGCCCCATACCATAACCCCCACCGCTACCATGGGCCACTCGATCCACAACGTTGACATCAGCAAACCGCTCACCCACACGACGCCATACACGCTATCTGCCCTGTACAGTGAAAATCGGGATTCATCCTAATGTAACTTGTTAGTATAATTTTTTTTTTTAGAAGTCTCCGTATGAAACATTTTGACATTTACATGCCACCTCCTTTGTAACATATGCCACCTCCATCCATGACGGCGTCTCCAAATTTAAACTGTCCAGTTCGATCATGTAAAAACGTTTAACACCCATAAATGTAACACACAAAAAAAAAAGTTTCAGAGGCTGAGATTTTGCCTTAGGCCTACTGGAAATACAGCTTTGTGATTAAAGATCTGCTGAGAAGAAAATGCTTGCTTTCATATTTTCTGGGCAATGTAAGACTTGGCATCTGAACTGTAAGTTTGTTCATTTTATATTATAAGCATATTTCAGACATATAGAGTTTGAAAATGAGATGTTTGTTACCTGCTGTTTTTGGATGCATTTTGTTACGTTTATTTTTGCATGCATTTTATACGAAAGTCTTAGATCTTTGAGTTCAGCTCATGAAAAATGGGGGAAAAATCAAAAGTGTTGCGTTTATAATTTTGTTTCGTGTATTTTAGGTGTTTTATAATCATGTATTTGTATTGCTGCTGAATTTAAAATGTGCTGTCCTAATTGAAACACTTTTTCTATAACCCGGTTTAGCAGGATGAGATTTATAGGAGTGTGTTACTGAAGAGTAAATGGCAATAAATCCTCCACTGAAAAGTGGATATAATTTAACTTCCCTGTAACTTCATTGCAAAACAAAGACATTGCATTCTTTGTGTCAAATGTAATGTGGTGGTCACCTTTTAGTGCATATGCTTTTCATTAGTCATGTGTAACAAAACTGAGAGGAAGATTTTGCTAGCAGAGAGATTTCTATCTAATGGATAAATTGTAAACTGTATTTAGTTGCACATTGTGGTTCAGGATGACACAAGTTTAAAATGAATTCGTTTTCTGTATGATTTTAGTCTGATCTTACGATTTTACAGTTATGTACATTAAAATAAACATCTGAAATCTGCCTCCAAATTTGTATAGGATTGTTTTTCTTAAATTTTCACCCCATCTTGATTAGTTATATATGTACACAAGGCCCAGCAGATGGCAGCAACCAGTTTCTTTCTTGGACATCTTGGTTTTCACCATACCGTATTAAATCAAAGTTGCCAAGTCCGCTTCTAATACGAAACTTTGGCCTTTTTTGTTAAGTTGCATTAAAGAATCCTGGGTCGCAGCAGGTTGCGTCACCTTTAGTCAAGTCACCTTTATTTGTATAACGTTTTATATAATACAAATTGTGCCAAAGCAGCGTATTAAACATGAGGAACAATCTTTAAAATATATATATATATATATTTTTTTTTTGCAATTGACAAATTAGTCAAATCTGAGCATGGTGTTGTGTGTATTAGTGTGTTATAAGTGTGTGTGTGTGTATATATGTGGGTGATTGCATTTGTTCTTCATCGTGGATGTGCTGTAGTGTCACTTCATCATTTCTGAGTGTTCTTCAATGTAGCTGATTTTTGTTTTGACAAATTGTTAGAGCAACTTGTGACATTTCTTCACTTCTTATGAGTGGGTTTTGTGGGGCAGGGTGGAGTTTGTGTGTGTGTGTACTAGGGATGGAACGATTACCGGTTTCACGATAAATCACG
>NW_015642049.1:866513-871575 GCF_001515625.1 Sinocyclocheilus rhinocerous | reverse complement strand
TTACTCAACACTTTCAGTAGCAATGATGAAAGCAGGAATGGTTTTAAACAAAACAGTGGAAATTAAAAATGAAAACTTAAAGCATGCGTTTCATCATGACTGACACATTTCTGAATTAAAACTTCACTACCAAGATACCACTAAGATTCTTTTTTTTTTTTTTTTTTTTGAAAGAAAGTACTTTGCATTAAAGGCGAGCATTAAATTGATTAAAAAAACGGATTTATAGAAAGATGTATAGACATGTATAGAGATTTATAGACATAAAAAAATTTATTTCAAATAATTGCAGCTCTTTTCTATTAATTAAAGAATCTTGAGAGAATGTATCAGAACAGCTGTTTTCAATATTACAAATAATATTTTGGAGCTTTGGTGTTGCCGACTTTACATCAAAAAATGTTCCACTTGTTTCTTAGTCGAGCACCCAGTTGAGATTGATGTGCGTGCTTTTGCCTGCTCTTCACAATATTACAAATAAGAAATTTTTCTTGAGCACAAAATTAGCATATTAGAATGATTTCTGAAAGATCATGTGACACTGAAGACTGGAGTAATTATGCAAAAAAAATGAGCTTTGTCATCACAGGAATAAACTACATTTTAAAATACATTAAAATAGAAAAGAGTTACTTTAAATTGTAAGAATATTCACAATATAACTTTTCCTGCAGTTTTGATCAAATAAATGCACCCGTGGTGAACATATGAGACTTATTTCAAAATAATGAAAAAATTGTACCAACCAAACTTTTGAATGGTAATAATAATTTGAATGGTCAAATCAGTGGTTTATTAAAATCTCAGATCGGCATTTCAATTTTTTATTTTTTTAATCTAAAAACATTCATCCACCCATGCCAATTCCTTATTTGGAGAAATGAAAAAGGTTTAAATACTCTGAAATGGCATGCATAAGCACAGCTGATCTCACTTATGATGTCCTCTGTGTTGTATTCATCCTCCAGAGGAAGCATGTGTGTGAACTGGTCCTCTTCCTCTACTAGGTCAAGCCCTTCTGGGATGATGGGGTGGTCCTTAAACCCATCCTTCCTGATGGCAAACATCACCTCAATCATGTACTGTACACGCTTATCTATCTCTGATTCATGCAAGATGTTCCTCAGACGTTCAAAGATAGCTGCAAAAAATGATAGATGATAGATATAGATATAAGATAAAATCATCCATTCAATAACAACAAAATAAAAATAAATAAAATAATTAAATAGTTAGGAATGTACCATTGATGCCTCGGGGTGAGACCTCTGTCAGTTTGAGACCACACTCTTTTAGAAAGCTGATGGCCACTTCCACACTATCATCAGTGGGTCTTTCCAACAGCAGGGTTAACATCTCTAGACACAGGACTTCATGAGCCTAGAGACAAAGAAAATACAATTATGCACTACAAAATAAACTGTGGATTATAGACATATGTGACCCTGGACCACAAAATCATAAGGGTCTTAGGTCATTTTGCATCTCAAGTAAACGTATATCAAGAAACTTTAGATATTTTTACTGAAAAACAAGACAAAACTTTTTGAGGTGAATGTATTGCTTAGTTTACACTTTAGTTTAACACTGGCGATCTATAATGAACCAAAACTATGTTGCAATGGTTATTTGTGACCCTGGAGCACAAAACCAGTCATAAGGGTCAATTTCTCAAAATTGAGATTTATACATCATCTGAAAGCTGAATAAATAAGCTTTCCATTGATGTATGATAGGACAATATTTGGCTGAGATACAACTATTTAAAAATCTGGAATCTGAGGGTGCAAAAAAATCTAAATACTGAGATAATCGCCTTTAAAGGTGACATATCATGAAAATCTGACTTGGATTTAAGTGCTATAATGCTACAAAACATGCTAACTGTTCTGTCTTTGGCTTCACAGACGAGCACAGAACACTATTTACAGTCCCAGCCTCAGAGGAGACAAGCGAGCAGTGGATTTATTGATTTGTGTATATTGCTGTAACATATTGTAAAAAGGGGCATAATATGTCTCCGTTAAAGTTGTCCAAATGAAGTTCTTAGCAATGCATATTGCTAATCAAAAATTAAGTTTTGATATATTTACGGTAGGAAATTTACAAAATATTTTCATGGAACATAATCTTTACTTAATATCCTAATGATTTTTGGCATAAAAGAAAAATCAATAATGCAATGTTTTTTTGGCTATTGCTACAAATATACCCAAGCGATTTAATGAATGAATGAATGAATGATGCATTTATATAGCGCTTTATTGTGTATTGTTGTACACCCGAAGCGCTTTACAATCATGTGGGGGGGTCTCTCCTCAACCACCACTGGTTTTTAAGACTGGTTTTGTGGTCCAGGGTCACATATAGGTTTATAGACTGTTAAAGGAGCAGAAGGACATACCACATTCTGGTTGATGAGATGAGCCACGAATTTGGATGCTGTGAGACATTGTTGCTGAAAAGATAGAAAGAAAAATTAGAACATTATTTAAATTGGTGCTCCATTTAGAAACCAGTACCCAGCTTCCTAAAGGCTTACTTTATCATTCCTCCTGTAACCTTTACGGAAATTGAGGATAAGTCTCTTGAGGATAAGTTCTCCGATCTGAGGAAACTTGGAGTTGATGATGGCCACTACAGAAGAGTACACATGGGTGAAGATGGGAGAGGCAGCCTGGGCCTGAAGTGTAGATCTGGCCAGAAGACCTCTAGAGAGAGACACGTCAGGGCCATTAACAATGTCAATCAGATGAGCTGCCTTGCTGTTTCCCGTCTACACAGGGAGCATCCTAACTGAAATGAAACCTCATAACTGATTGATTTAGATTTAGAGCTACATGGGCATTAACTCATGTGTCATTCAAATATCGCTCCTCACGAGAAGCACACAGGAGACTCAACTTCACAACAGATTTCAATAGAACTTGGTGTATGTTGCTAAGCTAATGCAATACAAACATAAAACTTAATAGCATACACTACAATAAGTTTGGGGTCAGTGCAAAAGTTTTTTATTTTTTGGAAAAGATATTAATACTTTTATTCAGCAAGAATGCATAACATTTATTAAAACTAACAGTAAATATATTTATAATGTTAAAAAAGTTTTCCACTTTAAAAAAAAAAAAAAAAAAAAAAAGCGTTTATTTTTTTACTTTTTATTCATTGAATATTCCTGAAAAAAAATGTACCACGGTTTCCACTAAAACATTTAGCAGCACAACTGTTTTTAACACTGATAGTAAGATAAGAAGTGTTTCTTCAGCATCAAATCAGCATATTAAAAAGATTTCTGAATGATCATGTGACACTGAAGACTGGAATAACGGCTGCTTCAACTTTATTCCAATTAAAATAGAAAAGAGGTATTTTAATTTGTAATATTTTTTCACAGTATCACAGTTTTTACTGTATTTTTGATCAAATAAATGACGTGTTGGTGAGCATAAGAGACTCCCTTAAAAAAAAACTGTAGTGTATTGTGTAAATAATCCATTTTGAGTTGTTTTATCAATATCATTCAATAATGAATGAGTTATACATATAAAAAAGTCAGTAATTGTATTTTTAGTAGTAATAGTAATATAATTTTTATTTGATACATATGTGATCTGTATTTAATAAATTCTACTTATAATAGAGACTTCTCTTGATGCATTCACCATCTTGGATGGATTTTTTTTTTTCACTATGCTTGTTACAATGTTTTATGGGATTGTGCATTTGGCCAAAGGAAGTTATCTGCTTATAGCTGAATTGAACTTGTTTCATAACTGATGAACTTTACAGTTATTCAACTGAACTGTGCGAAGCTGAATAATGAGATTAGTCTTGTTAGAGCTGCTTTACAGCAGAATTCAGATTTGACTCATAATTAAAGTTTGCATCACTGATTCTGTTACTTTCCTGTGTAATACTGTGAGACTGCTATATCTTTATTGTGAAAAGCGCTACAGAAATAAAAGTAAAGAATGACTCGTTAAAATGCAGCAAAAGTAGACAGTACACTAGGAACATAGATCAGTAAAACACAAGAGCTGTGGTCTTTACCTGCCCCTCACAATATTCTCCTGCAGGAGTTCTTGAATAATGTTGCCAATGTTGGAAACGTTCACTTTGTTGATCAGACCATTGATGGACTTCTTCAGGGCTTCCCAGCTCATCCTCTGATACTCCAAACTGTGGAATTAAAAAGAAAAGAATGGATGAAAAACCAACTACACGGATCTCTTAAAGGAGACACGTTCAGCCTGTTAACACAGCAGTGATCTTGAAACACTTGTCTTTTGCGCCCGTTAATAGACCATTTTAAAGGTCATATTTTCGAACAACCGTAATAGCAGGACAAAACCTTCAATGCTGTCTGCTTCTCAGTCTGTACTTCAGCATGAAATAGCCTGGAAAATGCTGATGTTGAGGAGTTTTAGAGTCGTGCTCGGCTCCTTGGAGAACAGCTATTTTTCCCCACCAACTAATTTCCTGCCCTTAGCTGCTCTTGAGACTGATCTCTGATGTATTGTCTCTATCACCTATCTTCCAGTGTCTGGCCTCGAGCACAGGCTAGCGCTCCACTCCTCCTGCTACAGATATCCCACATCCCTAAGGGACACCTCTATATTTCCTAGCTGGCGACCTCCATTCCACTGCATGAGGGAATTTAATCGACCCCTTCATTGAATTAATTCATGTGGATGCGTTTCCCACCATCAATAAATCATCAATAAATAAACCTATTCTTATCACAATGTTTTGGAAATCAATATAGTTCAAAATGGATCAACAAACATAATCCTTCTTACCTAATGATCGCGCCTTATTATACCTGGCCAATAAATCAAAAAATTATATTTCTATATTTTAAAGCCTTTTGACAGTATTCAATAAATATTTTAGTATTTATGTGTTGTATTTGCTCTGAAATGGCTGATCATTAAACAATAGGAATTTGAAGACATGTAGATTAGAAAAAATATAGAAAATTAAAATGTTCTAATAAATATGAAGGTATATTCTTACACTGTTTTTCACAGTAACACCAGGAAATATTATGAATTATTTT
>NW_015642049.1:823804-865647 GCF_001515625.1 Sinocyclocheilus rhinocerous | reverse complement strand
ATATATGAATTATTATATTATTAATATAATACTATTTTTATTTTTTGAAAGAGGTATCTTATACTCACCAAGGATGCATTTATTTAAACAGAAATACAGTAAAATCAGCCATCTTGTGAAATATTACATATATTTCATATAAATTTAAAATACCATTTTCTATTTTAATATATTTTCTCATAACATACGTTGAAACCTAATATTTTTGTGGAAACCATGATACATTTTTACAGGATTCTTTAATGATTAGAAATGTCAAAACAGCAGTATTTATTTGAAATAGAAATTTGTAACTTTTGGAGAATTACAAATGTCTTTATTGTCATTTTTTATCAATTTAACGCATCCTTCCTGAATAAAAGTATTCATTTATTTAAAACAAATTCTTACACCAAATTTTTTAACCGTAGTGTATATTTTTACAAAAATATTTTATGATAAATTCTACACCTAGAATTCTGCACCTTTGGCCGCCAATTCAAAATAATATTTTGCATAAATTCACTGCATTTCTCTTTAGTGTTTTGAATTAATTCATTGCAAACGACAGTTTCAACTGATTCAAGGAAATTAATCAAATTTACCAACTCTAGTGCCATTTATACTACTGAAATTCAGATTAGAGATGCTATGTTTTATTTACATCACCACTAAAATAATTGCATAAATATGGTGAATATTCAATATTTTGCCCTACTTCTTATCAATTCACTTTTTTCTTTCTCGTATCCTCCAAACCCAATAATGGATTTTGAAAGTGCAATATCATAAATATATAGCCTAAGGTAAATAAACTTTAAAGGGGTCATTTTATGCTATTTCACTTTTTCAACTTTAGTTAGTCTGTAATGTTGCTGTTTGAGCATATGAAGATCTGCATAGCTACAAAGCTCAAAGTTCTCTTCAAAAGGAGATATTTTATTTAACAGAAATCCCTTCACAAAAACTACAACGAACGACTCGCTAGTACACCCCCAAAACAAAATCAAGACTTTGTAAAAGAGCATAATAGGACCGCTTTAAATCAAACAACAACGGTACACCCTTTACCCTATAAAAAAAAATGTATAAATACAAAATGTAGGACTGCTGAGCAAAGTGAAACCAACCTGCTCTTGTCAGTGATCTGAGCCTGCATCATACGCAATTTGGCCGGTGGGATGTAGGCCCCACCGGTGCGGGTCAGGATGGGGTCCAGCGCTTCCTTCCTCTTCTTCACTGGAGGCTCCTCAGTGGGAGGTTTATCACTTTTGGCTGGGGAGGCTGACCTTCCCCTCCTCCTGTGCTCCCAATCCCTCTCTCTACTGGAGCGCCGCTCATAACGATCCCAGTCGCCGTAGCGGTCTCGACCTCGCTCACGCTCCCTGGACCTGATGTGAGAACAACGGAAAACAAAGAAAACGTTAGACCTGAAAGGTGCAATATTTTACAACAGGACGAAAAAGGCAACCGCAAATTTGTCAGGAACATAAACACACGTTTCCCTCACCTACGACCCCTTCCGTAACGTTCTTGAGGTGAACGAGATCTAGATCGGGATCTAGACTGTGACCTCTTTTCGTCCCTAAAATGGAGAAAAATGACAACAGTTTACAGAAAGGTCTGAATTGTACATTGATTTTGTTAAACTGAGACTAATAGAAGACTCACCTGTCAAGTGAGGAGCTCCTTCGTCTGTTTTTACTCTCATCGTCAGACTCAGAGGCACGCTGAAACAAACACAATCACATTAGCAAAGCATAGTTGCACCAATTAGTCAAGCACTGAATTTGTGTCAAGTGGCTATGGATCACATGACTTGCTCTATAGATAGCAAATGTGTGACAATTTTTTAATACTAAACTGTATCGGCATATATCTGAGTCACATGCTAACATTCTAACAAGATAGCAGTGTTTCAGTTACATATGAAATTGGAATTTTGACATGCAACACAGGAGCTCTTTTTTTATTTATTTATTTATTTATTTTTCTCGGGCTAGTTAAATTCATTTTGGGCTACCAAAATCTGAAGAGCTACCAGGGATTTTGAAATTTTGCGAGCCCTGGTGTTCATGGTGTGTGTGTTCAGTACTCACTGTTGTGTGTGTGCACTTGGATGGGATAAATGCAGAGCACAAATGACTACACAAGTCACTTACACTTTTCAAAACACTGTATGATTGTAACTCACCTTGATATGCGTGACACTGCTCTTCATCCTGTGCACTAAACCGTCATCACTGCCGTCTTCACTGCTGTCACTGTCTGAGCTGCTGGACCCCTGATTGTGGCTGGCCCTGGACAATGCTCTCGCCACAGGGCTGCCCGCTCGTGGACTCCCATCTCTGGAGCCAGAATCCTCCGGTTGAGCTGAACCAGAGCGACCCTTGGGTCTACCTGCTTCAGGGTTATGCTGGCCATCTGAAAAACAGAAAAAAAAAACAAACAAAACATTAAGACACGGTTTTCAGACAATTGCCATCATTCAAAACCACAGTGATGAACGAACAAAGATGTTGACAGAAAACAGAGACTTCCTTCTCTTAAAAGCATGATCGAGACGAGAAGAACACAATTCTTGGCCACAAACACTTTTATAGCACTGTCAATACTAGGGAGGGGCATTTTTCAAAAATATTGCATTTGAATTTTGAGCTCATAAAAAATTAGAAGAACACAATTCTTGGCCACAAACACTTTTATAGCACTGTCAATACTAGGGATGGGCATTTTTCAAAAAATATTGCATTTGAATTTTGAGCTCATAAAAAATAAAAATAAAAACGAATATTTGAATATCCATTTATTTAAATGACGTTTAATGAGAAAGACGTTTTTATTTTTGTCACCATTTCCGATCAATCATATCACAACAAGAATATAAATTATATCCTGTGTTTTTTTCCATTTGAAAACATTAAACATTGTGTGCAAAAAAAAAAAACATGTACATGATCAGGGGAAAGTTGGCTCCTTATGCCGTGTGTCAACCAAAGCGTTTTTAGCCAGCTGAAAACGGCAGGCGCTCTTCTGAAAATGCCTAGCTGTGAATGCCTGCGAACGCTCCGGAGGCACTTTGGTTGAAGAATAGCCACTGAAGTAATGCGGCAGAGACATCACCAATTAAATGTTGCATGCATTATTTTTCATATCAATATTAACTACTCCATTGTCGTTCAGTCGTAGTACAAGTAGGACGTGACAGTTGGTCGGTGTGGTTTTTGCCCCGCCCCTCCTCCACTGTGGCTGAAAACTGACAGTGATGAGCGCTGCGTTTTGCCCAAAGTTGAACATTTATTAGCGCTTTGTTGTGCTGCTGGTGTCTTAAAAAACGCGGCGCTCCCATTGAAATCTATTGAAAAAATATGCTAGCCTTGGGAAAAAATACACTGGTTGATACACGGCCTTAGTCTGTAACAATAAAGCCGGCTGAAGAGAAAATGAGTGGTCTTCTTGGCTCGCTCGGGGTACATCTGCGCCTACCTGCAGTAGTGAATGCAGTGATGTGTTGCTGTTTTTCTTCATTCAACTGGTCATGACGTTCCGGTGTTTGTATTTCATATGATTCCTCATTTTAGTGATAACTCCGTTTCACTAGGCAAAGTTTGCGTGCTCAGGATTTATCAGGGATTCATTACATTTACGGCCAGCAAAGCAACATTTTAGCGAAATTCGAATAGTGTTTTTATTTTTCGAATAATTATTCCAGATAGAATATTCGAATATTCGTGCACACCCCTAGTCAGTACTAGCAGTCAAGTCAACCAAAATGTTTTTTTCCAAAAGCCTATGGGAGTACTTCCAAGTATTCGGTTACTGTTGCATGGTACACATGCCATCATACAGCCCAGGCTTGAAGTCAAATCCTGGTTTACATTTCTATTTAAGTTGAATCGCTGCTGAGAGAATGATTCAGTGCATGATTCTTGCAAACCTGAAGTGACATTCACAACAGCAGAAGCCAAAGCTCAATAACTGAGTGTTGAATCAGTGCCGGGGAGCATAAATGCCCATGAAATAATCATAAAGAGCAGATCATTCTGCCAAGCTTGCAACTGGGCCTGCGACTCAACACCTGCTGTTTTCCTGTGGATCCTTTTGTCACTTCCAACACAGCCACCAAATAAAGAGAACAAAAACACTGAAGCCTTTATCAATGCAGTTTTCACTCTTTCATAGAAGGCATTTACGATAATGACTTATCACAACACGCACACAACAGTGTAGCACTTTAAAAAAGCATGAAAGGATGATTATCGTTAAAAGATCTTGAAATATATAATGGCTGCAGTCGCAGTGTGAAGTGGCTCCCAGACAGCTGGTATTCATTTCCAGATATGGAGCTCAATCTCTGTGGCAGCTTCGCTCTTAATGTCGAGCTTCAACAGTGATCATGCAATTTTAGAAAGACTCCAAAGAACAAACGCAGCCAGGGCATAAATTAACACTTGCCATGCACCAAATGAGACTAAAAATTGACTTTGGCAAGCAACTTAAACAATTTGGCGGGAACCTTGACATGGTACACAAGCAAAAATCTAAGAATGACAGTCTGACCCTCACTAAGGCAAGTGATATGCAAAAACCTTCATCAGAGGTCTCATGGTGCCACATAAGTGGAATATTCCTTGAAAAAAAAATCTATTGCAATGAAATCAAAATATAATCATTATTATTATTATACTGCTACAACTGTGTATAAATATGGTTAGAAACAAAATATTTAAATTAGAAGACCAGAAACAAATAAATTAATGGCAAGAATAAAATAAAAATACCATTCGAATGTTTACGGTCAGCCATGTAATGTATTTTGAAAGAAGTCTCTTATGCTCACCAAGGCTGCATTTATTTGATCAATTATACAGCAAAAAAACTAGGAATGTAATGATTCCCTCAACTCACGATGCAATACGATTCAATTTTCTCTCTATTTCTTTTTTTGTTTTGTTTTTTTTTACAAAATGACAGATTATGGACAAATTTAAAACAAATTATAAATGAAGATGTCCTTTTATTATTGCTTGGATAAAATGCTGAACATTTCTTTTTGAAAATGAAATATGTCAAATAACAAAACTAAATTGAAATTTTAAAACAAATTTAAAAATCAAATAATTAACGCAAATAAAAGAAATATCTTCATATAAACAAACTAAGGCTTTGCCTGTGCTCTTTCCATTTAAAATGAGAGGAAACCACTGTATTTTAATCATGATCCAAACAAAGATGCTGCATACATGCTGCATGAGCAATTTTTAATCTAAATTAGATTGTATGATTTTGAAATCTGAAGCAAAAACAGAACGATCTGACTTTAATTTTGTGAAACTATATACTGCACAAAACAAAAACAGCAGACGGGCTGCATGAGAGCGCAGATTCACTCTCTGACAGCCGTGATATATCGTTTCCTTGGTTACCGCTGTAAACAAATCAGCGCTGCGCTTATAAACACTACTTTAATATGCATTATACAGTCAAGAATAGAGTTTAAAAAAAGCATTTATTTGAATTTGTATCATAAACGCCTTTATAGCCATGATTTTTGACATCATACAACAATGAGAGATGCTGCGACCTTGTGGTCTCCTGGAAAACTGCTTTTTTTTTTGCAGAAAAACTTTAAAAAGATAAATCAGACCTGATATTTTTGTTCAGAAAAGCACTTAGTCCCACTACACACACTCCAGGGAGGCATAAAATGGCCTTATTACCTCAGAGTAGTCCTTCGATATCAAATATTCTGCTGTTTTCCAATATTTTGCTGGATAAAAAGCACATTAGGGTCTAACTGTGTCTCAATTTTATGCCAAATGTGAAATATGCTGTACATATTGGACACTAAACAACAGGTCAGATGTGCCCCTGGGTTTTGTAGGGCAAATCATAAAAAAATAGACTCATGTGTGGTCAAGTATCCTTGTACATGTGTCAGGAGACTGGAGGAGACTTGTGCTGTTTTCACTCGGGAAGATTTCGGATTTGCAACAGCTCTGCAGAAGGGATGATTGAAAGCATTTTATGGATGATAACACAGACTATGAGAGCTACTGAAGTGAGACTGTTGGTGACGAGCTCTAGAGACCAGGGAGCAATAGATCAGATAAACAGGCATGAGTGGCAAGGTTATGCGTGTCCGCAGCGCTACACTGAGGCCAGACACAGATGAGCCCCGAGACAGAGACCTCTATGGGAAAAAACTGATTATTAATTTAGGGAACCACCAGAAGCAAATATTAGCAGTAATATTAACAAATACACTAATGTTCAAAAGTTTGGGAGGTCAATAAGATTATTTCTTAAAGAATTTAATACTTTTATTCAGCAAGAATGCATAACATTTATCAAAACTGACAGTAAAGACATTTATAATGTTTATAAAATTTATATTTCAAAAAAAAAAAAAATGTTTTGAACTGTCTATTCATTAAAGAATCCTGAAAAAAAAAGTATAACAGTTTACACAAACAATTTAAGCGGCACAACTGTTTTCAACATTGAAACAACAAGAAATGCTCTTGAGCAGCAAATCAGCATATTAGAATGATTTCTGAAGGATCATGTGACACTGAAGACTGGAGTAATAACTGCCAAAACTTCAAAGGAAAGTTACATTTTAAAATCTATTAAAATACAAAACATATACATATATATATATATATATATATATATATATACACAAAATAATATTTCATAACTCTTTTTGCTGTATGTTTTAATTAATTAAATACAGCCTTGTTGAGCACAAGAGACTTCTTTCAACGTGAAAATGCCAGGATGTAACAACAAAAAAAAAGATCAAAAACATCTTTACAATTTCTGAATCTTATCCATCACAAAATTTAAGGGAAGACTTGCATCTTAAACCATCACTATTACATTGGCTGGTGATTCATTTTTTTTATTCACACTACACATGGAAAAATAAAACAAATTCCTTTGAGACTTAAAAAACTGAAAAACTATTGATTGAAAAACTATTATATATATTTTATAATATTAAAGGCATTTTAAGTCAGATTCCTCTACAGTTGTTCAAAATGCCTAGAACTAAAAAAGCATCAAAATGAATCCTAATTTTACAGTCTGACCAAAAAAAAAAAAAAAGATTTTATTCCTCAGTTGAAACAAGCCTTTTGTTTGAGGTCATTTTTCACATCAAATGAAACGTGCTAGCTACACAAACTGTGTTCTGTTCACCCACAACAGGTGCGTCTACAGTGAAGCATTGCTCAGTCACCGTGTTCGTCCTTGTGCTGACTTAGGAAATGTTGGAAGTAGGACTCAGCTGTGAGGAAACAAGCAGGCTTATGTGCCAGTTTAGTGCTGAGGCAACAGTTTTCTGATCATCGGATGTACGGTTTGTTCTATCGGAGATGAATTATTTTTAACAATAATATCCAGAGGATATAGGGTCAGTGGCATTATGATTTAAAGTGACAGTTCACCCATTAATTAAAAAATAAATAAATAAAAATGGTCCATACACTGAAAGTCAATGGGGTCCAAAACAGCACTGGATCCCAATGACTGTCATTAAAATCTTTTCCTTCAAAATATATTTTGTGTTCCACAACATTATAAAAATTAGCAAGTTATCATTTTCATTTTGGGGTGAACTTTCCCTGTAACAATCCATGGCAAAAAGTGATTAATGATTAACTTTATTTATTCAAACACTATGAAACGTGGTGTCACAATGCTTTTTATGTGACTATTTTTCTAATGCAATAGAAAAAAAAATCAAAGGACAAACTTACCAACAACCCTCCTGCGGTCATCACCGTCACTGTCTCCATCCTCAGATGAACTAGTGCTGGCTTTTCTTTCACGCTGCTCCATTTCTCCTGGGCTAGGAGGCTGGAAGACAGAGAGAGGACACAGAGTAAGAATACACTAGTGCTGTAACAAAGTACAAGTACAGTAGGTCTAAGTGTTCGAGTGTGAACTGTGAGAACAGTGTGCTAAAAGAAGGCCAAAGGCAGAGGAATGGAATTTTAAATAAAGCCCAAAAACGGTGCGTCACTGTCCCTCCCTGTTTAAACCTCGTACAACAGTCTCAGGTGATCGGACAAAAGATCGCTGTTTACATCTTGTTATTAACATGCATTTCAAATACGTCTCCTGTGACCACCAGTGATTGGATTTTGAGTCGAGGTTCTCTGATGACTACCTCTAAATGTGGTTTGAGTTGAAAACATTTTGGATTCAATGTACACCTCTATTAAGAAAACTATATACATAATTATTGCACAAATGAATATTCTACTGATTAAGCTAAAATAAAATAAAGCAAATAGTAGATGAAAACCTTAAACTCAAATGAAAATTAGAAATGCTGCCTTAACTAAAAATAATTTAAAGTTGAAGTGCTAAAATCATTACAAGTACACTTACTCAACCATAATATTCAGAGAAGATGGAGACAGATGCATTATGACTTAAAGGGACAGTTCACCCAAAAAAAAAAAAAATATATATATATATATTTGTGTGTGTGTGTGTGTGTGGGAACAGGACTGGAACAACATGAGGGTGAGTAAATGATGACAATTGTATTTTTTTTCGGTGAACTACCCCTTTAAAGGGGTCATATGATGCGATTTCAAATTTTCCTTTCTCTTTGGAGTGTTACAAGCTATTTGTGCATAGTTAAGATCCCTAAAGTTGCAAAGACTAAAGTCTCAAACCCAAAGAGATATTCTTTATAAAAGTTAAGACTTGTCCACGCCCTCCTAAAACGCCTTGTTTAAACACGCCCCCACATGTCTATGTCACTGTGTGGGAAGATTTGCATAACACCGCCCAAATGTTCACGCAAAGAAGGAAGCCGTAACTTTGATTCTCGCTGTAGTATTGTTGTTACCGCCATGTCGTGAAGACGCTGTGTGTTTCGTTGTGAAAGCGAAACTACTTTGTTTGGCCTTCCAAAAGAGGACAATATCCGCTTCGTCACGGCTTTCACCGTGGACGAAGCGGAGTCCAGCCCGGGGTCGTCACATGCGGTTGCCACAAGCCCGCCGGCCGCCCCGTTCTCAAGCCCACCGGCCTCCGCTCATTCAGCCAGCCGGCCGTTCCATAATGTTCTTTTTAGCAACGTCATATGACCCCTTTAATATAATGTATAAACAAACCCTATGTTACAAAATAACCAAAGGAAAATGACAGTTTTACTGCAGAATTGGGAGGTCACACAAGACACTTCAGACTATCAGTGAACTAACATCTGGAGCTGCAGTAACAGCCTGATTCTCTCCCAGCAGCAGTAAAGCATCACTCTCTAAATTCGATTTCACTGAATATGCCACTCACAGCTGCCACTGCCACCATTTCAATCAAAATTCAATTTGCTGTTTCAGCAGGACATGCAGGAAGCAGATGCGTGTTTTCTGGGGTGTTGGTAATGCGAAACTCTCCATGCTGTTTCTGCATCGGCCACAGATGGATGCGGGACGCTCAAAGAATAGCCATGAGCTTGCTTCCCTCGGTATAAAGAACAGTCTCGCTCTTGACATCCTATCTGTCCCCACTGAGTCTAATCCCAGGCCGTACGCAGTGGGCGACTCAAGTGATTTCTACAAGCTTATTGGAAGCTGGTCTTTCAAACGTGGATCTGCCATTCAGCAGGTAGGCTGGTATTTCAGAGTTACACACACACTGAGAATGCTGAGCGCTTGAGGAATAAATCATTCAGTAACACAGTGCCTGGCCAGCAACAAAAAAGGATAATAAGTGAGAAAGGGGAGCGAGAGCCATATCAGCACTTTACATAAACCTAGAAGACCTAGACTGGAGTTTCTTTCAGTGCCAATGAAAAAAGTGACATTAAAGCAGGACTATATTTAAAAATTTTTTTTTTACAGCAAATAACCCACAGCAATCCTGCTCCTGGAGGGCCACCTTCCTGCAGAGTCTAGCTCCAACACACCTGCCTGAAAGTTTTTAAGTGACCCTGAAGACCTTGATTAGCTGGTTCAGGTGTGTTTAACTGGGCTGGAGCCAAACTCTGCTAGAAGGAGGCCCTCCAGTGGGAAAAATAAAACATTTCATAGGGCCGTATTAATAATGCTAATAAATTATTCAATTGTTGAGGTTTTATGAATTTAGTTGATTAGACTTTTTTTTTTTACTATTAAAATTTTATTAAACCATTACGACGGAATCTAGAAAAATTAAAACTGGGAAAATAATAATAACAAAATTTGTGAAAAATAAAACAGATTTGATAGGGTGCTACACCAGGAGTGGGACTGGACACCCCTGGTTTATACCATATAGGCTGGGGTTACCTGTAATTTGTAACAATGCAACAAAATTATGTGAAAAAAAAACAGAGATGAACATGTCCCAAACAACTCAAGAAAAGGACAAACTTGTTCTTAAGGGTTGTAACATGAGTTCAGTTTCATTAAATTTGTTACATTATATTCAATTCACTGTTTCGAGTCATTTTAACAATTTATAAATACTGACTGTTTACAGTCTAGATTAACATCTAGTTCCTTTGTCTCTTTTTAAAGAAAGACAGAAAGAAAGAAATTAGTACTTTTCCTCAAAAAGGACACATTAAATTAATTCAAATCAAAACACGTTAAAAGACATTTATAATGCTACAAAGATTTCTATTCCAAATATTTTAATATATTTCAAATATTTCAACAAAACCTTCTATTATGGTCTTTGCTTGTAATATGAATGTCAAAGGAGTTTCCACTATATATGAAACAATTAGACCTACTAAATAAGAAATTAGAGAAAGAAATTAGACCTACTCAGAAAACATTTAACTACATTTGTGTTTTGACTTGATCACATGTTGATAGTTTAAAACCATGTCCCTTTAAAAAATCGGTCTAGGGAATTTAATTTCACTTTAGAGAGAACCAAGGGACCCATAAAAGACTGATATGAAACAATATGAGAGCTTATTATTGGTTTGTGTCAGTGTTTATATCGATATTACACACAGGTAATCTCACACAAACTAAAGCAGCGCCATCTGCTCCATGTGTGCGGGCCCACCCCCGTAAAACCCAACCTAACACACACACGAACCGCTTTAAACTGCCCTGTCGTGTCAAACATACATATATTCGTGTTTTAACGCGGGTAGAGTGATGTCCCTACCTCATCTCTGGATGTAGGACTCATATTCACTGCCGTTTCGGACTCGTTTGACTCAGCCGCCATCTTTCCCACCGTCTTCCGGAAGTGATGCTACGGGTGCCCGCGAGTCTCAAAGTGGAGCTCAACGCGTTTTTCCTCAGCAGTCACACTGCATTACTGAACATATGCTGGATGATTATCACTAATGGAAAAAACAACTATGCGCCAGGAAACAGATGCCTTGATTTTATTTTACATTATATTAATGTCTTGAGGCTAATTTGATGTTCTGTCCACGCCAAGGCAAAGTAAGTGAAATTTAATGATTAATGCTAAGAGAAAGACTGTTTTTTCTTTCTTTCTTTCTTTTCTTACAAGTAAATTAGCCTATTGTTTACAGGAATCACAGGTGTATATGTCATAGTCTTCAATTAGTGGCACTGTTGACTACTTCATCTGTCTTAATCCATTTATCACACATCTTAGAATAAAGATCTTATCATACCTTTGAAAAACCTTCAAACTAGTAGGCCTAATATTTTTTTGTAATATGTAAACTGATGGTGTGCTGTTGTGTTTTTTAATTACAACTCTCAAAAAAATTGATCTGATGCCTAATAAACGTACTATCAGATCATGAGAGAAAAATCTTTTAATGAACAACATTTCTGATCTTCAAACACACTAAAAAATTGCTGTAGTTTCTACAGTAAAAATGTACAGAATATTACTGTTTCAACATTTTACAAGACGTAGCTGTAATTCGCAATGCATTATGGGTCAAATAAGGTTTTACAGTTGTTAACAGTATATTTCCAGCCAACTGTAATTCTTTTACAAGAAGCAGGTGTTGTCACTGTAGCTCCTGGTTTTTACACTAACTTACTGTAGTGTGGCATTATGGGATTGCGCGCGCTTCATTCAAATCTGAAATCCAGCCGACTGGAGCAGCTCCAGAACGATTGAAGATTAATTCAGAGGCTTTATTCATAATTTCTGGTCTACTGAATGATTCAGCATTTTGAACGGATCGGTACAATGAATGACTCAATTGACTCACTCGTTATTTGTTGCCACCTAATGGCGGTTTAGTTTCACGTTTAAAAAGTATCATAGCATTTTTCCAACATTTCTTATTTGTCATTTCAAAAATTAATGTAACACATTAATGTCATAACACAGTTGTAATTTTGCATTATAAATGATTTAATTTGATTGGTGGTACAGTTCTACAATGTATATAATTGAATTTATTAATCAAATGTGAGAGTTTTTGGGTGTTCATTTTGGTCTCATTTATGTAATGCATTAAAAAAAATGACTTGATAATTTTCATTATTTCTTGTAGGTGCAAAGAATAGCAGCTGATGTGGAGAAATGTTTGATGCTTCAAGACTCTCAAGCTGATTATATTAGGTAATGTACTCTTATTCATTCTGTTGTAAATCATTTGTAAACTTGTACTTTAGATTACATTTTATATTGCAATACTGTATTGTAGGTTACATTATGGCTTATATTTATTTATTTCAGGTGCACCCTGTGGCTTTTCGAGGGTCAGATGGTTGTGAATTCATACCTCAACTTTGTGGCTGGATTTGCAGTCTTATTACAACTTCAGTCTGACGTCCCGGGAGCAGGCATCTTTTGCACACTTGAATTTTTTCCAAAGGTAACATGTTTCACTTGAGTAATTTCATTTGTGGAAAAAGGTTACTTATTTAGTTTAAGTACTGGCAAATGCTGATTTTATTGTATAAGTGGCATTTTTACATTCATTTTATTGAGCTAGTTTCATTCAACACTGAACTTTATTCTAAAGCTGCTGCTTGTTTTTATGTGCAGATGTTTTGTTGGAATCACAACACTCGATGCAAGAAAGATACATAGATAGAAGCAAAACAAGTTTAGTGAAATTACAAAAAATTGCTGTAAAATATATTTAGAGGACTTTATTGGCAACTTTTGTTGCCAGGTAAATACTGTACTTTAGTGAAATTACAAAAAATTGCTGTAAAATATATTTACAGGATTTTATTGGCAACTTTTGTTGCCAGGTAAATACTGTACTTTAGTGAGATTACAAAATATTGCTGTAAAATAAACTACAAGTTTAATTCAATGTTACTGTAAAAATACTACAAATTACTGTATTTCACATACAGCAATTAACTGTAATTTGCTTTGCAATATTATACTGTAATCCATTTTACAGCAATTAACATCATTTTTACAAGATTTTATTGGCAACTTTTTTGCCAGTAACATCCTGTAAATTATACGGTACATTTTTTACAGCACTCACCTGCCACCTCTTATTTCTATCAAAGCCAAAAATAAACTCTTTTTGAACACTTTTTAAAAGGTGCTGTCTAAAATTCTTGGCATGATAATAATATTCTAAATGCAATAGAACATAAGCTCAAACAACAGAATTTGTGGTATAATGTTGATTCCAGCATTTTATTTTAATCCCTTTTTAACCAAAATTATACGAATTCTGTTGATTGACCTTAATTTTTATAGAAAGTTAATGTTCTACTCAGAATATGGCTTGTTTTTTGTGATATAACAAGTATTTGTAGTTATTTTGTGATGCAATGTTATTTTTGTGATAAGATTTTAACTATTGAAAGACTGACATTAATCATTACCTGCGTTCTGTAATTCATTTCCGTAATTCATTCTACATCTTTAATTATTGCCTTTTTCTCAAGTATTATGTAAATACATATGGATATCTCTTATTTATACAGTTCTATATAGAGTACAAATGCACAAATCTGTACATAAATCTACTGTTCCAGATTCATACACATTATTTTTTGTATACACATTATTTTTTGTTAAGTCTTACTATTTAAATGTTTTTTTTCTGTTCTCATGTCAGATGTGTATGTATGTATGTTTGTTTGCATGTGTGTATGTACCAGGAGCACCTGGTAAAAAAAAATAAAAAATTCCTAGTGTGTTTGCGCACACCTGGCGAATAAAGCTAATTCTGATTCTTCTGATTCTGAATAAATAAAATAAAAATATAAGAAAAATGTCAAAATCTGTATTTATTTGTATCCATTTCTATCCATTTATAATGGGGGATACTGTCTTAAATGCTTGGCATGATAAATTTAATTTAATTATCTGTCTGTCTGTCTATCTATCTATTTATCTGTCTGTCTTCCTATCTATTTGCATCCATTTATTATGGGCAAAGTAGGTTAGAGGACAAACCCAAGGCCAAGAAATTTAACATTTTTAATTTAACATTTCTACACCTTAAAAAAGTCATTAAAAAGGCACAATGTATAATTTATAATTTTGACTATATTAATTTATCATTTAAAACTTTTAAAATAACTTATTTACTTTAAAATCATAGGGGACAAAAAAGTTCCACTGTTAAAGAATCTAATACATCACTAACTTTATGAATTAAAAAATGCATCTAAAGCTTAAGCTGTTATGCATAAACTGTTATGCACAGTGAAGTATTTATTCTATAAAATGCCCATTCATTTATTTATTTATTTTTATTTTATTTATTTTTTTGTGTGGGTCACCTTTACAAACCTCCACAGGAAGTGCTTTCTCATAGGTCCTTTAATGACCTGCTTAACTTTCTCTCTCTCATCATAAAGGCACATGAAAAACCCCTTGAGCAAAACAGAACGGTTGCTGTATGTCCATAAAAAGAGGTTATAATTTAGTTACAGGCCATGACTCAATGCCCATATTTTCCACAGGCTTAATATCATTGTTTACATTAATCATTTCAAGGATTGCATTTGGTCTATTGTACAAATCCACGTTTATTGACACTAACCACAATCTCTGTAAGCATTTAACCGTACAGCTTTTAATACTCAGGCTGCGTGTTTTCTTAGAAGCATCATTCTGATAAATGCTGCCTCCTCATATACTGCATGAGTCATGAACAGCTTGTGGTTTTAAAAATACCTACACCTACTTTCAAACCATGTGTTTGACACAATAAATAAGCTGCATTTATCTGCACATACTGTATAATGACAAAGAAAAGAAATTCCTTAGCTTTTAACAACTTCATGTGAAACATTCCTGACCCATCAAGCTCTTGTTTCGCGAAGGCTAAGACAGTGGTTTTGTTTCAATATTATTCCATCCCAGAGGGGGTTTATTTTCCCTGCGTTTGATTAAGGGCTGATGTGACATTTTCTTTAACCGAAACGACACGTCCGTTGTGAAGTGACCTGAACTGGCTCCCTGCTGTAGTTGTTATTTCCACCTCTGTCTCTCTCAAAGCAGTTAGTCTGCAAAAGCGTGAATGTCAAGGGACATGAAATATCTGTGCCGGGCTCCAGGCTACTCAAGACATCTCCTCCTCTTCCAGGAGCAGAGCTTTTCACAGTAAAGTGTGGGAGGGTATAGTAGTAGAGGCTAGCTGTCACACTTTTTTGCTAAATGTTTACAGTAAAACAATTATGAAGCGCAAAATGATTTACACTATGACGCAACAAAAAGGTAAAGGGAAACACTGAAAAAAGGTACACTATAAAAAATACTATGAAACAATTTTCATTCAGAAGTAGCTAGTACATTTCAAATAATTACAAAGAAACGGCAACAGATTGAAATAAGCATGACATTCTAAATCAGAAAGACTGAAATTGTATTTTCTTAACTTACTTCAATAATCTTCAAAAATAAATAATATATTTACAACTATTTACACTATTTACATTGGTTAGTTGGTCTTGCTTCCATTGGAAAAACAAAAATCATGTTTCAGCTAACAGTTTCATTTAACAACATTTTACATAAAAAAATTATCTTTGAAAAAAAAAAAGAAATTATCCTGAAAATATGCTTAAATTATGATCTATTGTAAAGCAAAAACAAATATATTATTGTAAATATTAAATATGTTGTCTCTGGTCTGTGAGTGTAAATGCGTTCAGGGGGCGTGGCCTTGGACGGCGATTGCAGGGAGGGTGGGACGTTCGCTTTCAGTGCTATCAGGCTAAAGTTAGCATTTTCCAAGATCTCCTATTGCACCTTTAATGTACCTGCATAAAGAGCTGATCTCCGTGCCTCACAAAAATATACTGTATGCATTTGCTACATTTTACAAGTGCATGCAATTTGAATTAGAATACATAGTAGAGCTAAACTAAATATATTAGTATAAACATGAAATATATTTTAATCATATATACACTGAACAATCAAAAGAAAAATAACATAAAACTACCATTTTAAAATGATCAGTTTAAAAATGATTTTTTAAATAAATCAATATTACTATTCAGCAAAGATGCATTAAACTGATGAAACGCGACAGTAAAAGCACATATAATGTTACAAAAGATTTCCATTTCAAATAAATGCTGTTATTTTGAACTTTCTCTTCATCAAAAACTCCTGTAAAATGTATCTCAGTTTCCACAAAAATATTAAGCAGCACAACTGTTTTCAACATTGATAATAATAAGAAATGTTTCTTGAGCAGCATATCAGCATACTAGAATGATTTCTGAAGGATCATGTGACAATGAAGACTGGAGTAATGATTAATGAAATTCAGTTTTGTACTCAAAGGAATAAATTACATTTTAAAATATTTTGAAATAGAAGACAAATTGTAATAATATTTCACAATATTACAGCTTTTACTGAATTTTTGATCAAATAAATGCTGCCTTGATGAGCATAAGAGACTTATCGTGCCCAAAATTTTGACCAGTAGTGTATTTTGATTTAAAACTTGAAGCTACATTTAGACATTTTTTCCACTGTGAAATTTTATTTTAAGCACCCGATTCTCTTGGAATTTCAAAAAGTAAAACAATCAGACACAGAATTTGGGAGCAAAGTGCTCAGTTGACAATTTTCTGTGAAATGGAATGCTAATGCAATGAATCCTTTTGAAAAGCATATGGCAGTTTGTTAGTATAAAAATAGAAATACAAGAAATATTATATCCAAGCAAATATTGCAGTCTGGATAAAGTGTTATGACACAGCCTTAACAGATTCTATATTCTATATTCATGCCAATCCACCAGTGACTTCACAGTTTACAGTACGCCACGTAGACACAATAGCTGAAGTCACAGAATGTGACCCAGAACAAATATCCACAGGATGTTTGCAGAAATGCTTTCATAGCACTGCAAACACAGATATGAGGTGGATATTAAAAATAGAAAGGGTTGGCTGCTTTCTAAATGCAATATCACATAGTCAAATCAAAAAAAAAAAAAAGTTCTGATTTTTTTCACGTTGTCTGGGGAGGATATGAATAAACGATTCGCCTGTTTTATCTCATTTCTGTTCCATTAAGTGTGACTAATAGGTTTTAGCTGACACGAGTTCAAGCCATTACCAGAGTCCTGCCATGATGTTATGAGACACAATATTGTTTAGAGGGCAGGTTATCACAGCTCAGAGTTTTATAGGTTTGAATGTGAAATCGAAAGAAGACTCGCACTGGTTTCACCACGGGAGACAGGAAGGATAACAAGAGGATAAATAGCAAAGGAGAGAGAATAGCAAAGAGAGAATAGCAAAGGAATGTCAGAAAGAGTCTCTAAAAGCTTGTGTGCTGTAAGCATTGTGTATCAGACACACAAAAAAAGTAATTATGCAGCCTTCTAAGATACATAATTTTAAATAAAAGACAGAATCCATCGCAATAAGTGGAAAATAAGTGATGGTGGATGAAGTAAGGAAAATTACTTTGGATTGTGCTCATAGTTAAAGGGATAGTTCACCCTTAAATGAACATTTGGTCATCATTTACTCATTTTCAAGTTGTTTCAAACCTGTATGAGTTTCTTTCTTCCGTTGAGCACAAAAGAAGATATTTTGAAGAATGTTGGTAGCCAAACAGTCGACGGTAGCCATTGACTTCCACAGTATGGAAAAAAATACTATGGTAGTCAATGGCTACCGTCAACTGTTTGTAAATGATGACAGAATTTTGGGTGAACTATTCCTTTAAATAAAGATCCAGATTTTTGTTTGTTATTGTCTCATGTCATTCAGTTTGGACTTTAGTTTTCCTCATGCACCGTTCACCTTCACTGGGTTAATTGTGCCATTCTGTTCACGTGTGTGTGTTATCCTTGTTTGGTCTGTGTATTTAAGTTCCTGTGTGTTCAGTTCTAGTTTGTCTGGTCTCGCCTGCGTTTATGCTGCACTGTGTGTTGGATTAAAGACTTTATAAACCTTCTTTTTCGTCTTTGTGCATTTACTGTTAGCAGCGTAGCTGTGACAATTATCACATATTGTTGCTTTTGATTTGTATGGCCTCAGAAGTGTAGCCCTGGATTATTTAAATAATTTTTAAATTCTGTCTTTAAAAAAAGACCATGTTTAATATGATAATAATAATATAATGAATATATTGATTTATTATTATTATATTAATATTTTATATTTAATAATATAAAATAAGTCATTCAGTGTCAATCTTAAAATGGCTTAATAAAAGTTAAAAGCAATTGGCTGTTTTAATTATGTCATATGTTTTTATGCTTAGTGAGTGTTGTACCATAATTTAGCAACACTTTAATGACAGACTCTGTTGTAATCAGTTTTGAGTTGAGCTTCCTGTGTGCTAACTCTATATGTGTTGTTCCCTCTGTAGCGCTTAATAATATTTATATAAACTTTAATGACAGACTCTGTTGTAATCAGTTTTGAGTTGAGCTTCCTGTATGCTAACTCTATATGTGTTGTTCCCTCTGTAGCGGTCTTCGAAGCTCTCCAAGGTTTAATTTAAGTCAGGATGTTCCCTCAAACGGCTGCGGTCCATATAGCTAATAGATAGCAAGGCAGCTCAGTAGGTTTTGGAACAGAGCCACGGTGAGCCTTTGAAAGAGATGAGCTCTCAAAGTAAATAAATGGTGTGATACACAATGTGATTGTTGGTTTTCATCCCAGTGAACTGTTCTCTGGGGTCAACAGAAAAACTTATTGACATGCTCCTGGTGTTCCATGAAGAGTACGTCTCGGCTCTGAATCGAGAGAGCCGGATACATCTTAGTCTCTGTCTATTCAGGCATTTTGTTCACAAAAGCACTCCAATTTGTTATCTAAATTGTGTCTGTGAAAGAATCTGTACTTATTACTTTTCAATGGGCAGAATATATACACTGTTCTCTATTTTTCCTGGTGTTTTCTGTCCAACCAAAAAAAAAAGAAAGTCACACCATGACTATAAATCACACTGGGTCAAAATCGTGTCGCTGAGAAAAATAAATAAATAAAAAAAAATAAAAACACTGATTAGTCGCATCCAACCCAATCTCATAAGAAAACATAACTATTTTACGAGGTAGTGATTTCATATGAATTTGTAAGATATGATTCATAAACCTACAATTTTTAGAAAAAAAGGTCCATCTCTACACAACCATCAGTAGGGCTTAACCAGATTGTACTAAATGGTACAAATGAGATCGTACAAATTCATCACGAATCACCCAGCAAAAGTTTTCAGAACTTTGCTGAACATTCTGGCAAGGCACTATGAAAATTATGAACTAACCAGCAACGTTAATAGAATGTTCGTTCAGAGTTATCTGGTCTTAAATAATGTTCTTAAAACACTAGCTCAAAAACATTTATACATTGTTCATGGAACATTTTTAAAAAAAAATTTCCCCAAAACATAAAAAAAAAAATAAAAAAAATAAAATAAATATTACTACTTGTTTCAGAATGTTCAGAGAACATTCAAATGTCAAAATGCTTACAAAAAATAAATAAACATTAGCCGAATTTATTTATCTTTTTTATTAATTTTTTTCTGTATGGAATAAACAATATAACTATAACATAAGTTCAAATATAAGTTATTGTGGCTTTCATTATAAACAACATTTATTATAAACGTCAAGTCTAAACTAACTGAATGTGCTATACAAATAAACTTTGGCTCATGTACCCCTCTCATTCGGCACAAATCCAAATGTGTGAGCTTTCCGTGCTTGGTGTTAATTGCATTATTTATGTCACTTTATAAGTTGCAGCACAAGGTGATTAAAAAATCCATTCCAGAAAATGTTTTTTTTTTTTAATTCTAAAAAACATATTTCAAAAAGACCCACCCATAAAATGCATGTACTGTAAAACCAAAATGAGGTTGGTTGCTTTGCATGTCAGTCAGACAGTCTAGGACTTAAAGGGATAGTTCACCCAAAAATTTGATGTTTATCTGCTTACCCCCAGGGCATCCAAGATGTAGGTGACTTTGTTTCTTCAGTAGAACACATATGATGATTTTTAACTTTAACCGTTGCAGTCTATCAGTCGTATAATGCATGGCAATGGTAACAAAATCTATGAGTGTAAAAAAAACATGCACAGACAAATCCAAATTAAACCCTGCGGCTCGTGACGACACATTGATGTCCTAAGACACGAAACGATCGGTTTGTGCCAGAAACCGAACAGTATTTATATAATTTTTTACCTCTAATACACCACTATGTCCAACTGTCTTTGGGCGCGCACGGCATCTGGTGCGTGAGGTGTGGACGCGCTCTGGCGTAGTTTACGCAAGCGCCGAAAGTGATCTCTCGCGCATATACGTCACTCATTGTTTACACAGTGCACAGTCATTGTAGGTACGACGGCTAATCAAAATGGTACTTACTTGCACTTATCCGGATTGTTCAAACCGACTTAAAACTAAAAGATGACTTTCTCTCGTGCGAACTCATTCGGGAGTGGTGACTTTCCACGTATTCCCAACTTCTGAGCCTGCTCGCCTGAAGTTATGGTTGATTGCTCTTCGGCTGGATATCAACACACCCATTAACGTAAACTACGCCAGAGCGCGTACACAACTCACGCACCGGATGCCGTGCGCGCGCTCAAAGACAGTTGGACATAGTGGTGAATTCAAGGTAAAAAATGATATAAATACTGTTCGGTTTCCGGCACAAACCGATCGTTTCGTGTCTTAGGACATCAATGTGTCGTCACGAGCCGCAGGGTTTAATTTGGATTTGTCTGTGCATGTTTTTTTTACTCTCATAGATTTTGTTACCATTGCCATGAATTATACGACTGATAGACTGCAACGGCTGGACTTAAAAATCATAATTTGTGTTCTACTGAAGAAACAAAGTCACCTACATCTCGGATGCCCTGGGGGTAAGCAGATAAACATCAAATTTTCATTTTTGGGTGAACCATCCCTTTAAGTGGGTGGTTACAGCCAAAATAAGCAAGTATAAGTCAGTGTGGACCAGAGCACTTTAGTCAGTAACCCATATCTAAATCTGATCTCTCTATGTGTGATTACAATGCTTTTTTTTTTTTTTGACTGACCTGTTGAGATGTTCTACACTCCATTAAACATCACAGCGTTTGAAAGAGGTGCGATGCTTGGAGGCAGACATCTAATGCGTGTCTGTCATTTACATCTGACAAAGCTGTGTTTGAGAAGCGGGAGATCTGACAGTTTTTGTAACCCTTGCAACCTTGTGTTTGTATAAATTGAATAGTGGGCAATTGGACCAGAGGAAATGCAGCTGCTATCTGAACTGGATACCAATGCTTATTTAGAAGTCTACCTCTACTCTGTGGGCAACCGCAGTGCTTCCCTTCTTTCTAAATGAACGGGGGGTGTGATGAAGTGAAGCAGAAGGAGGTGAAACTGTGGGAGGAACAGGTCGACATTTAGCAGACATTTTAATTAAATTCAGGAAACAGCAGCATTTTGAACGTGATGTATCAACGTTTTTCGCCTAATGCAGCACATGAGAATAAAATACCTGGTTATTGAACATCTGATTACCCAGCATGACTTACGGCTTTGGTAGAATGAAAAAGAGCACTAACATTCGGTTTAATGTGTTTTGCAACAACATGAGGGTGAGTCAATTTTTGTGAAAACTGTTCATTCATAGACCAAGAGGCAGTAGAATCACACAACTATCAAAGAACACCCACGACTTGCTGAAAATGACTAATTATGTTATGACAGGCAATTGTAGATTACGTCAAGCCAAGGAAAACCTGATGTGAACAATGGGCAATGAGAGCTTAATTTATCCCATTCTCTGAGCAGCAGGACAGGTCTTCATGGGGTCTAAGCTGATAGGTAAGCAGCAAGTGCTGCCAGTTTCACAGGAGACTGGAAAGCTCAAGCTAAAGGAGCTTCCTGTGAAACAAAGCATGCATATACCGACAGGCACACTTAAGGTATGGCAGGTCTAGCACAATGTCATGAAACCAGCAGATTGCTGTTGAAATGGGCTAATTTAAGTAGCCTATCAAAGGAAAAGTTCACCCAAAAAAAGACAATTTGCTGAAAATGTACTCACTCTCAGGACATCCAAGATGTAGATGAGTTTATTTCTTCTTCGGAAGAGATTTGGAGAAATTTAGCATGACATCGCATGCTCACCAATGGATCCTCTGCAGTGAATGGGTGCCGTCAGAATGAGAGCCCAAACAGCTGATGAAAACATCAAAATAATCCATAAGTAATTCACACCACTCCAGTCCATCAATTAATGTTTTGTATAGGGTTGGGTATCGATTGGGTTTTTTACGATACCGGTGCCAAATCGATACTTTTAAAACGGTACCGGTGCCTAAACGGTGCCTGAACCGATACTTTTTTTAAAAGAGCCACATAAAAAAACGATGGATAACATTAAAGAACATTAAAAATATAAAAAATAAATATACATAGCATTCACATGCTCCTTGGATCCAATATTTCAATCGATCGCTCAGGCATTTAAGTGGCACCGAAATGAGGCACCGAAATCTGCGTTCTGATTCGGTTCTAGTACATACCGGTTACATAGGATTTCGGTACCCAACCCTAGTTTTGTGAGGTGAAAAGTTGCGTATTTGTAAGAACCAAATCCATCATTAAGGTGTTTGAATGTTGAATTGTTGCTTCTGGCCAAAACAGGAGTGCATAATAATGCTTCCTCTAGGAAAAAAGCCCATTCCCTGTTGTCCTCTCTCATTAAAATCAACCAACATATTTGTTTAGAACTGTTTTCGCTGTTGTAACTGGTGCTTGATCTGTGCATACAGTATTTCTCTACTGATTCAGACGAGACAACTTTTTCACTGGTGTGACGGTTCCAGCAAGTAACCGGTTATTTCTGAGCTACAGGTGATTTGGCTGAGGGGAGTGGTTGCACACCTGAAGGTAATCATGGCGCTCAATAAAAGACTGGGACAGAGATTGCGAGTGTGGCGTGAGCGTGGGCTGGGCTTGTGCGGCGCTTGAGCTGTCTTCATTTGTGCCGTACCTTGGGTTACACATGAGGCTACCGGAGGACTGCTGAGATGTGAGGGATACGGGAGATCACCGCCGCCATTGATCCATCTCCTTTGGGGATGGTTGTTGTTCTTGGAGGATCCATGGACTGTGTTTGGTTGGATTACTCTCCTTCATACTTGTTACACACTTACATGTATCTGCTGGCACACTGACTACCATTTATATTGACATTCTACATTGTTCTGTTTTATATGGACAAATAAATTAACTTAATAATTAGCTGTGGTGTGTGGTGACTCCCTTATTTTGTTGCGATCCAGAAAGAGATCGTAACAAGGTGTACTTTGCAGGTCTGTTGTGTTAGGGTATATTGTACTTGTCATTATGAATATTTGTACGCTTATTTTCACTTCAGCATTTTAATGAACACGGTTATATTTGTCTTCGTGACGTTTGATGGAATATTTTATTAAAAGATGGTGGACTGTTTGAGTAACACTCTCGTCTGTCACATTTAAATTTTCACCGCTTGCATGCACCCAACTACCCGAAACCTGTAACTCTATCATAATTAGTTAAATACGAAAAAACGATATTTAAGGATTAAGGACAAACAAAGGATTGGTGCATGAAACTGCGACCACAAACATTAACTTAAATGAACAAAATACAATAATCACCAATACGCGTTCACAGTTAACTTTATTTAAACGTTTCACAGATATAAAATGACCCGGAGTTGTTAGAAAAGAAATGTATACTGACATAACTGCGAGTTGACTTAAGGAGCCGATGTAATTGGTTCTTTGAACCAGTTCATTGAACCGAACGGTCCAAATTAATTGTTTCACAGAAGTGAATCGGACTTTGCATCACTAACACGGATCACAAAAAAAGGTTCGTAACATCACAACATGGAAGGAGCGTATACTTCAAAAAAAGTGTGGAAATGTGAGTCTTTTTATATAGGGTATCTGATCATGCGTTTAATCTGAAGTCCGACGATTTGGAGCGCTGCCATGTATGAGTATTTTGGGATATGGATCCCCGGCGGCCATGTTTGAAGTCTGAGGTGTCTGCTGCGTATTGTAGTTCCCTGACCTGAAAGTCTACAGCGCTTGAATGAGGTATTAGTTAAACGTGTTCAATTGAACACCTTTGTGAAAACAAAAACAAAAAAATTGTTAAAACATATTTAGACTAAACGCTTATATTTAAGAATAATACGATACACGTATGCTAAAACAGGCTTGACGTGTAGGCTATGTTGAAATGGAGCAACAGTTATGTTATCTTGTGAAGCGTTAGGCGTTAGGATTCGTGAAGGAGGGGGCTTTGTAGAAAACGAAGCGTTTGAGAGAGGCGGGGCATAGAGGACCTACAATAATGTACAGTATTTGAAAAATAATGTGTTTTTTGAACATTAAAGCCTGTCAACATATTCTGTTACACCAAATACACAAAATAATGATCTTTAAAAAAGCATCATATGACCCCTTTAATAATTAGCTGTGGTGTGTGGTGACTCCCTTATTTTGCTGCGATCCAGAAAGAGATCGTAACACTGGATAAAGTAGAGAACGATAGTGTATTTTGGTTTGAAACTGGCCACTACATACCACAACAGAGAGAGACGGAGGTTGGAAAGTAAAAGTCTTCTTGGTGTTATCCACAAAAAGTCTGAAGCAATTGCATTTCAATGAAAGATTATGAAAACTTTTCTTAAACCAACAAATTGTGCACCATGAGACACAATTTATTAAGACAGTAAATAGGGTCAGTTTTGACTTCATGTTGATTATTAATGAAAATCTGCAAAGGCCAGAGAAGAAAAGCAATATTGAGAAAGGAGGATAAATCATTGTTTGTTTTCTGGGCCTTTCATCCCCTGAGGCGTTTGTGTCCTGGTGTATGCCGTGTGTGTTGCGGCTGCTGTGCTGATACCCTAGTTTTCTGTAATTATGTAATCTAACTTGACAGCCTTGTGGAGGTACCTTTTCATTAAACATGATTTAACACAATTTGTGGAGTCATCCTGCAAATGTTTTTCTGGAGGGAATATCATCTTTGCGATTAAGCCCATGAGACTTCTCTTATCTGCATTGTGTGTTCAGATGCAGCTATAGCTTTTTCACAGATATAAATGTCTATTCATGTCTGTTCAGGCAGAGCAGCCCTGCCTGTCAAAAACAGGTTAGATGCACTGCAAAAAGAGATGTGTTAAAAATGACACATGTTGTGCAGAATTTTAACACATGTGGTGAGTGTGCTCAGGAAAAAGTCTGAAGCAATTGCATTTCAATGAAAGATTATGAAAACTTTTCTTAAACCAACAAATTGTGCACCATGAGACACAATTTATTAAGACAGTAAATAGGGTCAGTTTTGACTTCATGTTGATTATTAATGAAAATCTGCAAAGGCCAGAGAAGAAAAGCAATATTGAGAAAGGAGGATAAATCATTGTTTGTTTTCTGGGCCTTTCATCCCCTGAGGCGTTTGTGTCCTGGTGTATGCCGTGTGTGTTGCGGCTGCTGTGCTGATACCCTAGTTTTCTGTAATTATGTAATCTAACTTGACAGCCTTGTGGAGGTACCTTTTCATTAAACATGATTTAACACAATTTGTGGAGTCATCCTGCAAATGTTTTTCTGGAGGGAATATCATCTTTGCGATTAAGCCCATGAGACTTCTCTTATCTGCATTGTGTGTTCAGATGCAGCTATAGCTTTTTCACACAGATATAAATGTCTATTCATGTCTGTTCAGGCAGAGCAGCCCTGCCTGTCAAAAACAGGTTAGATGATAGCGCTGCTTTAATCCAGCAACACGCACTCACCTGACACCTATATTGCTTATGACACTGAACACAATGTTAAATTCATCATAAATAATTAAAATGGCCCATTATGTTCCTGCCTAATTTAGAATGTGTGCTCAGGGAGTTTCAAAGAAAGAGAAACGCAACAAACTCAATATAATAAGCCACTTTTTGCACGGTTTTACTATGGTTAAGAGTATAGTCCACCCCGAAATGAAAGGCCATCCAAGATGTCGATGAGTTTGTTTCTTCATCTGAACAGATTTGAAGAAATGTAGCATTAACAACACAGCTCACCAATGCATCCTCTGCAGTGAAGGTGTGAATGAGTCCGAATGAGAGTCCAAACAGCTGATAAAAACATCACAATAATCCACAAGTTATCCAGATGACTCCGGTCCATCAATGAACATCCTTTCAAGTGAAAAGCTACGTGTTTGTAAGAAAACCTTTTTAACTTTAATCCATTGTTTCCAGCTAAAATGCGAGTCCTCTATCCATAATATTATATGCAAATATGCACAGATCAAGCACCATTTACAAGAGTTCAAAACAGATCTAACAAATATGTTGGTGGATTTTGATGTGGGAAGACAACAGGGGATGGACTTTTTTACTGTAAGAAGCATTATGATGGATTATGGACTATGGATTATATTTTAGCCAGAGGTGACGACTCTGGTGAGCTTAATGAGGGATTTGTTTCTTACAAACATACAGCTTTTCCCTTCACATTAATTGATGGACTGGACTGGAGTGGTGTGGATTATTATGTTTTTATCAGCTGTTTGGACTCTCATTCTGACGGCACCCATTTACTACAGAGGATCCATTGGTGTGCAAGTGATGTAATGGTAAATTTCTCCAAAACTGTTCTGTTGAAGAAACACACTTTACATCTTGGATGGCCTGAGGGTGAGTATATTTTCAGCAAATTTTCCGTTTTTGGTGAACTATTCTTTTAATCTCATCAAATGGAATGAAAACCGCATCTTATCATCATTTGGCCATGAACTAAGCTCTGTTTTCATTAGTGAAAGGCCCTGATCTCCAGCCTCTGGCAATTAACAGGCCCCTTGAGTGCCCTTCTGAATGCCTGAGGAACTTTACTGGTTTTTGTCTATGCTTGTGTAATGTTGAGTAAAGGGTTTGAGTGGAAAGAATTCACTCTGTATCCATGACTCACAGGTCATCATGAACCATCAGGAGCAGGAGCAGGTTGATGGGGGTCACGCCATTCCAAACCCTGACACATGAGAAAGAGCAGGGTGTTGAAGAATGCAGAACTGTTTCTGAAGGGTCACTCGAAGGTCCTCCAGAACCAAAACATATGCTGGTGTGCATGAAAATGAATCAACAAATAGAATGAGAAGCAAGTGAAACATTTGACATTTATACATAAGAAGTAGGAAAAGAGAAGTTGTAGATAGGAAGCAGACATTCAGCTCGTATTCAAAGAAACTTACAGTACAACTGAGATTGAATTTATCCTCTCTTTAACCAGTCATACCTTACCACCTGTTGCTATCCAAAATATTATTGATAAAGCTTTTGCTTTTTCTAATGTAAGTCCATGGACATCCTGGGTGTTTAAACGGCATTTACAGAAATTGCCCAAATTAGAGTGAAGTCCACATTTCATACAAAGATAATTCAAAATACTTAACACTGTAATAATAAAGAAAAAGGAAATTAAAATAAGTAAATTATTATTTAAAAATAATTTCATAATTACAAAACACATTTTATATTATTAAAGAATAATAAATGAAAAATACAAAAATAAAAAATGAAGAGAATAAAAATGTGTAACTTTTTAAACGTTAAACTTGTATTTATGAATGTATTTATTCATTCATTCATTATTTTTAATTTATTATTTTGTCTTTATGTTTTTTTTATTTTTAGGTCTTTTCATAATTATTATCTTTCATTTCATAATTATTATTTATCTGTTTTTATCTTTCAGAATTGTTATATAATTATTATCATTGTTATTTAAAATAACAATACATTAAAATGCACCATAGTGAATATATTATGGAAGCATTAGGAACAGTTGACCTCACTTACACCAATGTTATCACTTCTAATCGCTTTTAAATTAAGTTTTTTTTTGTCGTTTTTCTAAATTGTGCTTTGCATGAGTTTTTAATCACGTTACTGTGTACTGTTATTTAAAGAAAAATGGCAGATTTTCTATACTTCATTTCATCCCACAAAAGAATGATTTATTTTTACCACTTTATGAATACATAAACCGTGCTGTTCTCAGTCAGAAATCTCAAGTTCGATCCTATGGAACGTTCTGTAAAGCGTTAGCAACAGTAACCAAAGGGGGCGGAGCTTAACTGTGATTGCATCATTATTTAAAGGTTAAAATTAGATTTTCAACCACAGATTTTCACCTTGTAACAAGTGGAACTTTACAATCTGTTAAGTCCAAAACTCTCTGGCCAGTAATTATCCGTGACGGTAATTTTAGCTTTGTCACAGCATCCTCATCAATATCATCTTCATTAAAAAAAATAAAAAACACGGAGTAATTGGAGGGAGCAATCTTAGTCTTAACTGACACACCAACCACCCTTGAAGTGCATTACTATCTATCAGCATAATTAAGATGACAGACAGGGCCGCGTTAGTTTCCTGGCTCTGAGCGGATGTGACAGGGGGTTTATTTCATGTCAGTAAATTCAGAAGCATTACAGTAATCTGGCTGTAGATTTCATTAGTTTTGAATAATAGCGTTAATGACTTGGAACAGAATGTTTAATCCACTTATGTCGACACTGATAGATGATTCTGCTCGATGAGCTGACTTGAAGGAAATCACTGAGCAGGCTGAGGAGCTTTTTAAACGTTTTCTCACAGAGACTGCTTGACACGGACCTCCATCAACGCAACGCCTGTCATAAACAGCTGACTTTGTGTAATCTGAAGTTCTTGGAAAGCATCTCATTTTGATTTAACCGCGTTTCTGCAAATACGGCTTGAATATCTATGTATTTAATTCGATATCCTGAAGATGTAAACCTGGAAATTTAATCCAGTACGAAGGACCACCACAATTCAGGAAATCTGAGTTACTGTAAAGAAACAACTGCCTATCTGCGTTCTCCATTTCCCATTAAAGGTATAGTTCACTCAAAAATGTCATTATTTACTCACCCTCGTTTTGATCCAACCCATATTGTTATTTTCCTTCGTAGCTGTATCCACCTTATTTTTCAATGTGGAAGTAAGCTATTTTCTGTGAATGTGCGAGACTTCCAGTTCATTAGCCGCTGTAGGGAAATAAAGAGAAGAATAAAAAAGTGCAGTAAACGAATTTGAGGACCTGAACTGTTGTATTAAAAAGGACAATTAAAGGCACAATATGTAATTTTCGCCGCTAGAGGGCGCGTATTCAAAATAAACAAATAGACAAAGGCGTAGTTTGATGACGCTGTGACTGAGTGTGGAATCATGGGAGTTGTGGTCTTCATCCCCACAGCCGATGCAATCCGACGGGACTCGGGCAGAAATCATGTTCATGGATGAGCTAATGATTTATTAACGTAGTAGAATGAAGCAGGGTGAGGCTGAAAGCCGTCGAAGCGAAACGAGGCCGCTGAACGAGCGTGACACACGGCTCGAAAGCAGCGGAGCTTTTATTATGCCACAGTCGACCGCTTCCGCTCCTTCCAGTCGTGCGTATGTGGAAAAAAATCAGCGCTGTTTTATCATACTAGATACATTTAGTTCTGTTATAATGCTACTCTGTGCGGTCGTCACATGTCTAATAAAACGCATAACATGTCTTTGATGTTTCCATGTTTTCTACAAAACAAAACCGAGAGGTTATGACGTCATTGGCAGGCGACACAATGACACGGTTCGTGTCACTAGTTAAAATTGCTTATTTCTCTGGATTTAAACATTCTGCAAAACACGTAGTTTGATGACGCCGTGACTGAGTGTGGAATCATGGGAGTTGTGGTCTTCATCCCCACAGCCGGTGCAATCCGACGGGACTCGGGCAGAAATCATGTTCATGGATGAGCTAATGATTTATTAATGTAGTAGAATGAAGCAGGGTGAGGCTGAAAGCCGTCGAAGCGAAACGAGGCCACTGAACGAGCGTGACACACGACTCGAAAGCAGCGGAGCTTTCATTATGCCACAGTCGACCGCTTCCGCTCCTTCCGGTCGTGAGTATGTGGGGAAAAAAAGACGAACTCTGTGCGTTTGTCACCGGTCTATTAAAACGCACAACATATTAAAGCGTCTTTGACGTCATAACCCCTTTGGAAATCGAGGGGTTATGACGTCATTAGCAGGCGACACAATGACACTATGGAAACGGTCCGTGTCACTAGTTAAAATTGCTTATTTCTCTGGATTTAAACATTCTTCGAAACATTTGGGATAATGTAAGTACACAAGTCAGCAAAATATATAACACTGTTCTAGTGGTTTTTGGATATTTTAATAAAAAAATCTTACATATTGTGTCTTTAAAGAGTGTTGTCCTGATCAGCCTGTCAGGGTTTATTTTGTGACAATGGCCAGCTGACTATTCATTTTTGGATTAAATACTCGACTAATACTCAATTATTTTTTCAACAAAGCTTGCTGCAGCCGTTCGTCAGAACTGTACATTTTTGTACAAATGGGCACCATCCGGAACCACTGACATGCACACACCATGCACATTGTACATATGTGTGCATCTCTATCATCCAGCCTCTTAACAAGCCTGAGATGATACATCTTTCAAACATCAGCTCTCGCTACAGCTGCTAAATGCAAACAGTGTGTTGTTGGCCAGTGTCCAGGGCAGGAGGAACTAATTGTCACAGCACATGTAGTGAGCTTGGAATAATCATACAGCTTGAGTGAAATGTGCAGGTTCTCTTTGGAGCTTGCTCAGCACTCCATACACTCCCAATTATGCTGATCAGGTTTCACTCACTTCCATATCTGATAATTGTGCTGAGAGAGGGATATGGATGCCAAAAAGAAAAAAATTTAACCGTGAGATATTAACTTCCGCCAGAATAATTTTAGATGTCAGACAGACAGGTAGAGATAGACAGACAGACAGGTAGAGACAGACAGACAGACAGACAGACAGGGAGAGACAGACAGACAGACAGACAGACAGGGAGAGACAGACAGACAGACAGACAGACAGGGAGAGACAGACAGACAGACAGACAGACAGGGAGAGACAGACAGACAGACAGACAGACAGGGAGAGACAGACAGACAGACAGACAGATAGATAGATAGATAGATAGATAGAACGACAACAATAGAATGATAGAACTATACAAATTTACAACCAAAAATATGATAAATATGATATCATTTGCAGACTCATTTGCTTAATCAATGCTAAAAACAAGCCAGTAAACAGAATCCTGAGATACGAACAAAGACAGACAATTAAAGCTAAATCCTCATTGTTAAGCAACAGCACATTGTAATGTATCTTTAAGTGAATTGCCCTGGGGTGGTGTGATCTGTTTAACCTGAGGTAAGCTTTAAAATAGGTATAGAGTATTAAACACCTCGCTGTAGGCTGTCATAATGCATTCAAAGCAGAATTTGCACAATGACAGCCACCTGGCCTGAAATAAATGAGATGAGCTTCAAACAGCCTGGGGAAGTTGCTCTTTGCCCACCAATTGTGTCTCATAAAAAAATTGAATAAGAAAAATATTAAAGCAAGCAGACAACATAATTACAAACTGGTTTAACGATTTATTGTTACACAGTGAGTTATTTTTTTTGGAGTAATGATGCTGAAAATTCAGCTTTGCCATCACAGGAAAAAAGTACATTTTAAAATATATTCAAATAGAAAAGTTATTTTAAACTGTATTAATTGTAACACAAATGTAGTTTTTTTTAATGGAATAAATGCAGCCTTGGTGTCTCAAAATGGAGATTCATGTCTAGTACAAGTAGGTTGTGGTGAAAAAGAGGTTAACCGTAAACAGAGAGGGTGAAAAGAAGTTCTCTGCACTGAGCACCACAGGAGGGCAGGACGAGTTCTGAATGCCAGAGGTACTAGTGAGGACCCAGAGTCACTGCTGCATGTGTGTGTGTGTGTGTGTGTGTGTGTGTGTGTGTGTGTGGGAGAGAGACAGAGAAAGTGAAAAACTCCTGGTTCAAGTTTTGCACAGCATGTCTGTTCACGCTAAAAACACAAAGGGGAATTTAGCACACCTTTCAGCTGAATAGTTGATCAATTAAGCTGTTGCATTCAAACCTCTAGGAACAATAAACAGTGACATGAATTATCTACTATGGAAAACCATATACTACCCACAGTATCTTACACTATATTTGAACTGTATTTTCCAATTCCAACATGAGGGATTGAGTGTGAAAGCAGCTTTACTCTGCATCCTGGCCTGCTGCAGGCTACGGTTGTGCCTGTGTGCCACACCGGACACCAGATGCATGCAACAGCCAGCACACTTTCCCCTGCAGGGGCACGGCATATACTGCACCCATTGTTTCTCAAGCCAAATACATTACTGGGTGTAAAAAGTACATCACTTCTGTGCCGTTGAGGCTTTCAAAGGGATTTCGCATGTATTCCTCATCTTATAAAATATTTATTTTGAAGCAGACAGAGCAGGAGACTCTAGAACTGGAAAAAAACTGAATTAATTACATTAATTAATTTGGCAGACGCTTTATACACATTATGTTATATACAGTTTATAAGCATGCATGTCCTTGGGAATCCAACCCATGACCTTTGGTTGCTAATCCAAAACTCTACAAGTTAAGCTACAGAATAACATTTTAATGTATTTCAGTGATAAATTCAGGGCATTTACTTTTTTTAATCAAATGTTTAAATTGATTAAATAACACACGCAATACTTTACAAATGACTTCCGTAATAAAAGTAGAGTTTTGTCAAATCCCTTTAGAAAACATTTGCTGCTGCAAATTAACCACACATTAGTGGCAAATTGTTACAAAGAATGAGTTTTTGAGGTTTTGCAAAGGAAACCAATATCATATGTCTCTATGGCTCTGGTTTAAAACCTAGTGAATAGCCATAGGCAACTACCTTCTATGGCAACATCCTAACTGAAATTAAATCTCATACCAATTTGGAACACTACTTCTAAGAGCATTTGGGAATGTCACCTAAGAGAAAAACATTTCAAAAGACAAATATAGACAGCAAAAGGAGTGAATACAGTGATGCACAAAGCACCTCTCACACAGAAGTTCCTATTGGAAAGACTGGATTTCGCCTGCAAAATTTTGCAAAGCAACTAAACCGCACCTTAATATGAGGACAAATCACATTTTATTTCAAAAGTGTTTGAAAACCAACTCAGTAAATTGCTTTAATTCATTTGGTGCTTTGCACGCATTAAGATGTTTATCAGCATGCATGTCGTTGGGAACTGAACCTGTGACATTGGTGCTAATTTCAGTTAAACTACATACAGTGCCTTGCGAAAGTATTCATTTTTTAAAACGTTTTGTTATGTTGCTGCCTTATGTTAAACTACTTTAAATTACCTTTTTTCCACATCAATCTACACTCCATACACCATAATGGTAAAGCAAAAAAATGTTTTTTAACATCTTTGCAAATTTATTAAAACTAAAAAACTAAAATGACTTAAAAAAACTTCTTCTTCTTCTTCTTTTTTATTAAAGAAAAGCACATAAGCATCTGAAGGCACAATACAAGTATCAAACTGTTACAGAATTAAGAAAGTGAAAAAGAAAAAATAAATAAATTTGCAAGCATAGTAAATGCCCACATACCCATGAACATATAGTCATAATAATATAAGCATACAAATAAACATCTAAACAAGCAAGAAGAAAAAAGGAGGGAAAAAAAAGAAAAAGAAAAGAAAAAAAAAAAAATCACAAAACACATTTTATCCAGAACCTGCCTCCTCAAAGTATTCCCGAAATGGGATTCCAAGATTTTATAAAAAGATTGGGTTTCATTCAAACTCCAAATGTAATCTTTTCAAGTTTGAGGGCAAAAATGTAATTCAAAAACCCATTGACGATACGTTGGATGGCAGGATGGAGATGGCAGCTTTCAATTAATTAGTATAAGCCGTCTAGCCAACAGTGTGCAAAATGCAATAATATCCATCTCTAAAGCCGTCAGTTTCACATAAATGACCCTTTCAAAGGCCAGTGAAGGCATACTGTCAGTTAATGATACGCATGATAGGTTACGGGTTCACGCTTTCATTTCAAAATTATGTAAAATATTCAGGGTTGGATTTAGTTTGTAATTTTGATTATTTTTATAAGATCCCATGAGTCCTGATAAATGCAATTTCAACTATTTCTAAAGTGCTTCTTGTTGGAAAGCACTCTTACCAGAATGTTTTTCTGTTGGGACTTGTGTAGGCCTATGTTTTTTATTTTGATGTTATTTCTTTTGTTAAAAGCTGTTAAATTATTAAGCAGTGTCTCATGTAGGTTTTTTTCCCCTTGTATTTTATGTGGTGACCACTGGGAGGTGCTCTGGGCATTTATTTTTCTTTCTTGGTTTTCTTCCCTGATGTGATTTATGATGCAAAGTGAAAGTAAAAGTTTCACGCAAGTTCTTTGCGTTCTAACAGGAAAGAGTTCTGTATCTTTATTTAAAGTCAACATCTCTTTTATAAAGAGCACCGCTTTCTCACATAACGCACTGAAGCAGCCCCTGCATAGAATGAATAATCCATTCTCGAGCCATCGATATCAACCAATTCAGCACCACCGCCATGGACAGCGCCTGGTAACGTCGTTCGTAAGAAGGTATACCTTAAACAACCTCCCAAGGTATAGTTCTGGGAACACGCCTAGAAAAGGTATAGGTTATCTTGGGTAAAGATAGTTAAGATAGCTACCTTAAGACCTTTCGAGTTTTTGTAGCGTGCTAACAGACAGCATTATCGGGAAACGCACCCCAGATTTCTCATCGGATTTTCAGAACAGACCAGCATCTATGCTGGACACTCAGTGAGGCGTGCCAGCCCTCCTCAGCGAGATCTAGTTTTTCAGCCCTCCAGAATTAATTCTCACTTTAGTGTCTGCGATCCAGTCCACTTCCTCTTTATAAATATTTCATGCGACCGGTCTCTGTGGGAAATCTCTCTCTGCTCCGAAGCAAGAGCTGACAGAAGGTATCTTCAGGCTTACAGTCTTCTTCCAACACCAAATGGATGCAGTCAGGCACTTTCACCTCAACTAGCCCGGCTAATGGCTGACTCGCTCGCTTCCTGCTGGTTCCATCACAACAACAGCATGTGAAACGAACAAAAGAAATAATTGGTCAAATTAATGAGATCTACTTGTCTAAAAAACGTATCGGGCAAACTGCTCATTTCACCGCAGGATGCTGACATCTCTATTTTCCTCCATGAAAGCACTTTTTGTAGCATCTTTGGGTCACGGCAGCTCGTTTCCTTAAAAGAGACTCGTGCTGGATCTGCCAGACTCAATCAGAAAGGCAGGGATGCATAACTGAACAGCTGGTAAGTTACACAAGAGCAGGTGATTACATTTCATGAAGGTCTTTTACCGGTAATGATGCTGCATTACACTCATGCTGTATTGTCTAAAGGTCTGTTTGGTGAATCCCACTTTTATTGGTGCTTTTATGTGCAAGGAGATTATTTTTATGTATAGAGTTGATTGTTTTACTCTTGTCAAAAGACAACAGCCAGGTGTTTACCAGGAAACAACAGTGACAGTGAAGAAATTAAATATGTGAAAAATGCTATAAAGTTATAAATAAATGGCCTTTACTTATTTACAATTTTGTAAAATTATGAAAAAAGTTATTTAAATGTGTATATTTAGGATAGATACATGCTAGCAATAAAATTAGCCTTATCAATACAAAGGAGTTTGTCATTTTGTTTTAAAATAGTCTTTTCCACCACAAAATCCACCTTTTAAAGTTTTTAAAAAAAAATTCTGTCTCAAGAAAACAAAATGTCAAACAGGTTTGGAACAACATGAGAATTAGTGAATGATGACTGTTTTTTTTTTTTTTAACTATGCATTTAAGAGAGCTTCATTCCTAAGTCCAAAGGTCCAAAAATGGCAACAGTTGAAGAAACACACTCGCATATTTAACACGCAGCTCAGTTGATGGAGAGAGGCTGTTTTCATCTCTTGCCATTGTTCGACCCTGCCTGTTATGACCACGTCTCTTAAATAAAAGCTTGCAGATGGATCCACACGTCTCACGTCTCGTCAGCCCCGTTACATCACCATAATGAATCCACTATTATGTGAGCTTTGTAAAGAGCACGGCTCTTTTTCACAAGCTGTAATGTGATCTTAAAGTCTACCGCCTTTCAGAGAGATGGCAGTTTAAAAGCTTCCATATTTATTTCATGTCAATTCATTCACGAGACGAGACTGTGGTTACGGCGCTCTCTCAGAAAAATGAAAAGGGAAATGCAAGATTACATGTGCCTTCAAGGGACCTTTTCACTTGTTAGACCAAGAACAGACAGTACAGAGGACACAGAGAGTAAAAGATCTGCACTAAAAATTGCACTATATGTATAATATATGTTGTCTATATGTACAAATTCAGATGTGAAGTTGAAACTTTTTTTCTGTTTTAATGAACAAAACTCAAATGGTATGTGTACACACACACACACAATTCAATTCAAATCGGCAAAAAAAAAAGTCAATTATTAATTTATCAAATCGGTCACATCGATCAATATTTTGTGAGAAAAGCCACATAATGTAGATTATTCAATGACTTTACATCAGCATGTGGCAGATGTGTAAAGCTGAATAGCCCTGGTTTTTGTGTTTTTGACCTGTGTTGTGCGTGATCTTTTTGGGAATGGAAACAAATGCATAGGTTTTCACACAAGGCTACATTAAAAGCATCTGGCAAATTGAGATCTTGTTCATGTTTTGGGACTGAGGACAAACGTACTGAAATGTATGAATCTATTGTATGTTGCTTTGAATGCAGTAAATATCAGAGAATAAAAAGTGTAAACAAAATGTTAAATAAAAATGAAATGCTAACATTAATTATTTTTCTTTCTCAAGACTAGAAGGAAATCATTAACTGTGGTTATTTTATTTTATTGACAGACATAGTATTTAATATATTTTTATGGGAACAAAAAATTGTATTTACTTCCAAACTTCATCTTTGAATACGTTCAAATATTTGTTTCTTCTTTCTTTCTAAGGAGTTTATCTTCAGATGCAATTGATTTTGTTTTTTAATTGCAACAGCTTTGGAGAAATTTAGCATTACATCACTTGCTCACCAATGGATCCTCTGCAGTGAATGGGTGAGATTATGAGAGACCAAACAGTTGATAAAAACATCACAATAATCCATAAGTAATTATTATTGTGATGTTTTTATCAGATGTTTGAATTCTCATTCTGACGGCACCCATTCACTGCAGAGGATTCATTGGTGAGCAAGAAATGGAATGCTACATTTCTCCAAATCACTTACATCTTGGATGGCCTGAGTGTGAGTAAATGTTAAGCAAATTTTCATTTTTGGGTGAACTATTTCTTTAAGGCAATATTTTGTTTCTCTTCAGGTTCATACATCACTCGTTTCATAGCTGGAAAAATATGCTGTCAACTTAATACAAAGTAAATATTTTCCAGATAATATTTTCCACTGAACTTGGGAGCAGATGAGCGACAACGTATTCCCTGTGACTGTAAAGACTTCATTAAACTTTACTGAAATTATGAGCCCTCAAGGACACGAGCGATTGTGAAACATGGCAGGATTCAGCGTCTATGTCCCCAGAGAGTCCTCTGAGAATAAAGAGTCACACTCTCCAGATCTAAAACTGGCTTGAGAGAGAAGAAACCTCAGAAATGTTGGATAAGATCTTGTTGGTTATAATAAAATGAATAAAGCTGAGAATTTGGTTACTTGCATTCAGTTAGATGTCAGTGTAAATGTGATAAGTGCTCAGACCCAAGGGGGTTGTGCTTGGTCTTGAGCAAGACTGTTTTGGCTATCTTCATTAGAGTGTTCTTCTCACTTATAGCCATGAAAACCCCCAGAGGAGAACATAGGGATTGTGTTGCCGCCTGTCTGCTCCTTAGGAGGAATAAAAATAGAAACAAATTAGACAACTGTTGATAGAGTAGAGCTATAAAATTTATTTGGATAAGATAGCTCAGATTATGGTTTTGGGAGAATTTGACTCAAGAAATACATAGTGAAATAATTTAATTATAGACTTTGGCATTTTGGCAAATGCAGTTTTACCGCTTTTTCACTGATATGGTCCCATGTACATCGTCATTCACAATTCCAGTAAAAAATGGTTTGAAAGTTTGGGGTTGGTAAAATTTTTGAAAGAAATCTCTTATTCTCACCAAGGGTGCATTTATTGTTCAAAAATTCAGTAAAAAACGTAATATTGTGAAATATTATTACAATTTAAAATAACTTGTCTATTTTAATGTTTTAAATGTAATTTTGAATCATTCTAATATGCTGACTTGCTGCGTAAGTAAAATTATTATTATCAATGTTTGAAACAGTTGAAGCATCCAGCTCAGCAGTATTAATATTTTTTCAAGATTCTTTGAAAAATAGAAAGTTCAAAAGTAAGGAATTTTTTGAAAAAGAAGTATTTTTAACATTATAAAAGTATTTACTGTCACTTTGAGCAATTTAATGCATCCTTTACATATTAACTTATTTATTTCCTTCTCCAAACTTTTGAATGGTTGTCTATCACCGTTTCTACAAAAATATTCAGCAGCTGTTTTCAGCATTGATAATAATAAGAATAGTTTCTTGAGGAGCAAATCAGCATATTTACAATGATTTCTGAAAGATCATGTGACACTGAAGATTCATGCGACTGCTGAAAATTCAGCTTTGAATCACAGGAATAAATTAAACATTACAATAGTAAAATAGAAAACAGTTATTTTAAAGGTGACATATCATGAAAATCTGACTTTTCCCGGGTTTAAGTGCTATAATCAGGTCCCCAGTGCATCTACCAACCAAGGAAACGTGAAAAAGATGAACCCAGTAACTTTGTTTTGGTAAGCCTTTTTCTGCAAGCGTTTGAGAAAACGAGCACGTCTGATTTCGCTCCCTTGGTGACGTGGCAAAGGGATCTCATTATAATATTACCACCCCTTAAAGGGGTCATATGATGCTGCTAAAAAGAACATAATTTGGTGTATTTGGTGTAATGAAATGTTTATGCGGTTTAAGTCAAGGTATCGGTATCGATATCGAAAATTTTTGAACGATACCCAGCCCTAATGAGAACTTAGTTTAGTACTCACATGCTGTGACAGCCGCTTTCTGTCCGTGTGCTTCGGATGTGTGCTCTCAGAAAACCTTATATCTGAAGTTTAAACTCATATGGTTTAAAACGCATGATTTCAGTGCGATAAACATGATAATCAGAACCAAAACAGATGTTTTTAGCAGATACCAGCTGTAATGGCGCAGCTCTATTCTGGAAAAGGGGGCGCGGAGCAGCAGCTCATTTGCATTTAAAGACACAGGCCCGAAAAACAGAGTGTTTCTGCTTCCACTCAAACTAGGCATTTTCAAAAATTATATAATAAATGATCTGTGGAGTATTTTGAGCTGAAACTTCACAGATACATTCTGGGGACACCAGAGACTTATATTACATATTGTAAAAAGGGGCATAATATGTCACCTTTAAATCGTAATAATATTTTACAATATTACTATTTTACTGTATTTTTGATTAAATAAATGCAGCCTTAGTGACCATAAGAGACTTAATAAATAAATAAATAAAAATCATTATTATTATTATTCCATCATACCATCAGTGTATATACTGTATGTGTGTGTGTTGCTTTTGGGAACAACATACACCAGAATAAAAATTATGAACTGACCGATTGACCTAAGTAAAAAATAGAATCAAGGACACATTTTGCCTCCATTGTTAGTGACATCTGTGTTTCCCCTCTCTTGAGAATCACCAGCTGCCATCATATTCAGAAGTCCAGAGATGTGTTTCCACTGCCCTGTCTTCAAGGTTCAATATTTAATTTGGATCGGTGGGTGGAGGGAAAGAGAGGATCTTAAGGGTGGGACTCAGTTGCAGCAAGGAAGGATTTTGAATGAAATCATGCAATCAGCACTTGCTTCCTTGGGGTGCACTTCTTTCACACACACACACACACACACACACACACACACACACACACACACACACACACACACACACACTACTTGCTGAGAAGAAGAAGACTTGTAAAGCATATGCTTATTTCCCAAGGCCCCTATCCAGAAGTTGTTGAGAACTACAGCAGTGTTGGAAATTATGTTGCATTAAAAGCATCTTTATATTGCATGCTTTTTGTAATGTCATTGTAATGATGCTGTATTACAGATTAAACATCTGTTACAGCAAACACATACACAGCTATGAGCTTTTGCAGGAACAACACTTTCAAAACACGCTCAACTTCCAAATTGGATCCATTTTCAAGATCTAACTGCAATAGAGGCTTGGAAAGATGTCCTAATTTACCTAAAGCTCTGTTTGACTGCAAAGGTGTGTGTTCATGTGGCGAAGAGCTCAGTAAATCACATGCCGGAGTGAGGAGGAACATCCATATTTTATGACGGAATAAGGCGGAAACCACCAGCAATTCCAAACTCATTTTCGAACATGAGTGGGAGGTCACGGCCCGTTTTACAAACAGTCAATCAGGTGGATGAGCCATTGATTTATGTCCCATAGCTGCCTTAAAACAACCATATGAATCACATTTCATTAGGCAAAGTATCACTGAATTCATTCACTCTATTCATAATTGGAGTCAGTCTAAATGAGCCAGGGTCATATTTGATTTGAGTGGGAGCCTTGCAGACCAATCTATCAACCTCTGTGATGTGTAACATTAGTTTAAAGACCTCATGGCCTCAAGAAGCTGAACGCTGAGTGTGAGGGATTAAAAACGGCCTCTTATTAAAGGCTCATCTACAAGAGAGGCCATTCAAGAACTGGACCCATAAGCACAGGATTTATTTAATGAATTTTAAAGGGCCGCCAACAAATGAACAAGTAAATATACAAGTAAAATAATGAAATAGAGCATGCCAGCACTGGCAGGGCAACTAAATACTCAACATAAAATGTTATGGCCATTGAACAAAGAGGTGTCCTGGATATAATGTACACTGAAAATGAAATGAAATTAAATAAAATACTGGACATATTTTCAGCACCTATTATTTCTTTCTTGAATCATTATCTAATCGGACTGAATAAATAAATGAATGAATAAAATAAGAAAGTAGTAGTAACCATTATATTTTCAGGATAATTAAACTCTTTTTATCCCCCAATTGTTACTTTTATACACAGTCTCATTCTCAAAAGGCTTCGGCCCTGTGGAAACCACAGCAACACTACAGATGACCACACAGTGCTATATGTGACAAACTGCTATCTGCTCCCAAATTAAATCCAGCTGAGAACTGCGGCAAAGAGAGCCGAGCAGAGAGAGAGAGTACGTGAGAATAAAGACACCTCACACTTAAGAAAGACTGAGCCGCATCTCTTTCCCCCAGTGGGACAGAGGGTCTTTTCTCCTCCCTGAAGGGGGTTGAATGTGACACAGAGGCAGAGCCGTCCCCTGACAGAGAAGCTCCAATGCA
>NW_015642049.1:802156-823794 GCF_001515625.1 Sinocyclocheilus rhinocerous | reverse complement strand
TTAAAAATATTATTTCAATTTAAAATAACTTTTTGATTTTAATACATGTAAAAATTTAATTTATTTCTGTGATGGTAAAGCTGAATTTGTCATCGTCATTGTCACACGATCCTTCAGAAATCATTCTAATATGCTGATTTGGTGATCAGGAAACATTTCTTATTATTACCAATGTTGAAAATAGTTGTGCTGCTTAACAGTTTTGAGGAAACCATGATTTTTCCCAGGATTCTTTGATGAATAGAAAGTTTAAAAGAACATGAATTCATTTATTCAAATATAATTGTTTTTTATATCAATGTAAAAGTCTTTACTGCAGCATTTGACCAATTTAATGCATACTTCGTGAAAAAAAAAAAAAAAAACGTATTCATCCCAAACTTTTGAATGTTAGTGTATGTTAATATATTAATGCATTTATTTACTTTAAGGTCATTTATAATTAACAGAAAAAAACCCAAAAAAAAACCCAATAACAATAAAATTTATATGCCATCTGGACTGCCATGTGCAGGCAATGTGAAAAGGTCACGTGACAATAATGTAGCATACTGTATTGCAAGCATTTACCAAGAAAAAAACTGCTTTCACTTCTATTTTTAAATAACTGTAGGCAGTATACAGTGTCTACTGTGCAGTATTCAGTAAACAGTAGCCAGTATTCCATCCAAACATAGCCAAAACTGTACTTGTTTACTTTCTACTAAGTGTGTCAAACAAATCTTTGAGTCAAGAGGTTTGATGCCATTGACTTTGGCAAATTCTAGTTGTTCTTCCCTGGAAGCGCTCACTGCCTGGGAACTTGTAAACATGACTGTTTCCCGACGGACTGATAAAAACCTGTGTACTGACTCCCAGAATTTGCACAAATCTAGCCAATCAGATTGGACATTTTGAGGAAGCTCTTGCCATTTTTAAGGGCAATTCACATCAAATATGGTCATACCATCTGATGCCGAGACTAGACAAGCAGAGCACAACTGTCTAACCCTGACCCAATGCATTAGACATTCATTTCTTTGCATCTATGCCAAGAGGCCTCCAGTGACACGGAGCTCCAGAGATAACCAGAGAACTCTACACCCCACCGTTCACGGTCTCTGACTGGGTTACTACCACAGGAACAGACACAGGTGGAAAAATTAAACTAAAAAAACATGGATTCATTTAGTAATGCAACACTACTGTGTGTTGCTCAGAAAGGCACAGCAGTTCAACTGTGGCTTTGTTTGAAACTCTTTTTGTTAGTGAAATTGAGCAAAAACAGACATTATTATGTCTAAAATGTAACACAGTATTAACTTCTTGTTTATGGAACTGTTGTATAAAATCAATATCACATTTGCAATCATCCAGATATTTGGGGAAAAAACAGCACTGTTGCTCATTTGATATTGCTAAACTATATCATAGGACATAAATACGAGACAAAAAGCCATACAAGGGCATTTTTTGCCCTCATATCTTGAATTTTAGGGGCATATCTGCATTCTAATAGGCTATCGTGCAGTCACTTGTCGTCCTGTATAATGTTCATCACAACTGCATGCAATGTAAGATGATGGGCAGGTTGGGGCAGGGGCGGGGCGTGTTAAATCTGTTAATAATTTTAACAAGTTATTTTTTTTCATAATTAAATTGCACCAAATGAATGCGGTAAATTGACAGCCCTAAAATACATAGATGCATACATACAGTTGTGGTCCAAATTTTACATACACTTTACAGTATCTGCAAAACGTGAATTATTTTACCAAAATAAGAGGGATCATAAAAAAATGCATGCATGCATTTTTTATTTAGTACTGACCTGAATAAGATATTTCACATAAAAGACATTTACATATAGTCCACAAGAGAAAATAATAGTTGAATTTATAAAAATGACATCGTTCAAAAGTTTACATACACTTGATTCTAAATAATTTTTTAGTTGTTACCTGGATGATCCACAGCTTTTTTTTTTGTGATAGAGTCCCTTGTTTGTCCTGAACAGTTAAACTGCCCGCTGTTCTTCAGAAAAATCCTTCAGGTCCCACAAATTCTTTGGTTTTCCAGGATCTTTTGCATATTTGAACCCTTATTTTCTCTTGTGGATTATATGAAAAGAAATTAGTAAATGTAATAATATAAGCTAGATCCATTGCATGCATAACATCCATATGGCAGCACAGCAGGTTTTCCATTGTGGTACAGCATTGTCATATGGCAAAATTCATAATTATTTCATAATTCATATAATTCATAATTCTCAATCTTCTGCAAAGCTGTGAAAATCAGTTTTGTAACAGCAACATCTAGTCAACTTATTAAAAGTTGGAGCAAAAAGGTCATAATGTTGAAGAAACATATCGATGTGTTTAACAGATAGTTTCATCTGTGGTCCTGAAGGGGAAAAAAAATTAAAGGTCATGTAGCTGCAGCATATTATTGGTTACATTAATATATTGTTAGAAAAAATAATAGGAGTAGTCTTTAAAGTTGTAGTGTTTTTCTGAATGGTGAGAAAGTGAGGAAAAATAATACTTTGCCATATGGCTATGCTGAATACCATACAAGGCATAAATGTGCAAAAATGAATGTGCATGCCATGCAAAACCCCACAGTGCTGCACAGTGAAACACCACACACAGAACACACAGCTCTCTGTTTACACGGCACGGCTGCACCCCAGAGAATCACACTCGTATCAACCAGAGAGAGAGAGAGGAAACAAGAAGAAAGGAGGCCGATATGATCCACTCAACTCGGATTCATTTCTCACACAAAGCGGAGGTGCAGTGCGACGGTGATATTTAGGACTTTAAAACACTGAGACAAATTGGCTTTGTGTAAAATCTCAGAGCCAGATTTAATGGAGGCTCCCCGAAGGAGTACGGAGAGTAATTTGTGTCGGCACGGAGACAAACAAACTGCTCAGGCTTGCTCTGACAGCCACAGATGGATTGCATAAAGACTTTATGGGAAGATGGGGTTCAGCGCACGAACAAACTCCATCTCTTCTTAAAAAAAAATATTTATATATATATATATATATGTACATATATTCTACTTTAAAATATAAAGTCTACTTCTTCTAAAAAACTTAAAATGTTAAAATTAAAGTACATTTTTTAATAATAATACTGTTAATTGTAAGTTCAGCGCACGAGTCGACTTAAACATGACCCACATTCTTCAGTCTCAAACCTCTCCGCTCGACTGCACGCTCACGGCCACTGCAGGCCTCAGATCGATGAGCAGAACTACTTTGGAAGCTGCTCAGCAAATCAAGTGAGTCTGAGAGGGAAAAAAAGAAAAAAGAAATTCACAGGAGGTTGAAAACCGTTGACATGTTTAAAAGAAAAAGTGAACTGCTGCCTTCAACAACCTTTGCATAAAAAAATATTCTGCTGTTTTTTAAAATGGCCATTAATTAAATGTGCAATTTCTGTTTTAAAAAATGGAATTGCAAAAATATTGTTTTCAGACAGGTTTCCTGAATACTCAAATTCAGCCATTGGTTGGTTAAACAAATAGTCCCGCCTCAGCTCACACCATTGGTTGAGCCAATGCAATATTTTGATTTTGAAATGTATGATGCTACAATAATAGATTAGCAAGATGCACCAGTTGTAGTTCTGACTGATAAAATGGCTGAAATTAACATTCTTTATTTGACTAAATAAATTAAACACTAAAAACTATAATTTAAAATCAATCATGTTAAATGCTAAAAATGAATGTTTAACTTTTAACAAAAATCAGATGGTATGATAATGGTAATACAAATGTAAAAATAGAGAGAAAAAGTATACACAATTAAATATTCAATGCTGACAGATACTTAAAAAAAGGTCTAATATCAATAGATTTGACACAGATGTATTTTGCATTAAAAAAATCAATATTAAATTAATATGAAATAAGAATTTTACCAATAGTGCTGCAGCTCCCTGTGAACAGTAATAGAGTTGAGAACACCAGAAAATATTTATTAAACTAACTGCTTTGATCAAAAGTACAAAATTAAAAATTAAAACTGTAATATTGTAAAATATTACAATTTCAAATAACAGTTTTCTCTTTTAATATATTCAAAAATGTATTCCTGTGATGGCAAAACAGAATTTTCAGTATATTCTGTGTCAAATGTTCCTTCAGAAATCATTCTAAGATGTTGATGTGGTGCCCAAGAAACAGTTCTTATTATATATAAAGTAGTGTAACGAAGAAGCATAAAGCCAGTCAGTCAGATTAGAGCTTAAAAATACACATGAAAAAAAACACATATCATCTTAAAAAAGCACAAGAAGACATCAAATGAATCAATTTTAAATAGCGCCGTGCTTTTGCCTAACAGTGACAGCTTTTTTCCACAACCAGAAATGAAACCAGCAGTCAGGAAACTGCGCTGAACTAACAAGAGCATTACTAAAGAAATAGGCAGAAGAGGCCTGTGGAGGCAGAGGCGGAGAGAAAAGCTCTGCCAATCTATCACAAGAACGCTTTTGTTCTTGGCTGAATGTGAAGGCCCAACTCCCAGACTGTGATACCCTCCTCCAGCATGGCACCTCTGGCCGTGTCAAGTCCTCCATCTCTGGCAAGAAGCACCGGAGGGAAGCGACCCGCCAATTAATAACCTGTAACGGCACGAAAAGCCCTCTGCCGGCCGGGCGTGATCCTCAGTGTGAGTGACCGCTCTCCTGTGGCACAGAGCGCTATTCATCATGGCCAAATGAAAGCGGCTATGGCAGAATGGACCTCATTCACATAGCTGTCCGCTCAAATTACACTAGCCACAAGGGGCCCCCACACAATGTGCCTTGTTTTGGATTTTCCTGATGGGATTCTTCCAAAAGGCCGTTCACGGAAACACCTTGTATGAATGGACCGCCAGCAGTCATTAAGCATGGAGGATGTCCAATCAGTCTCTAAAGTGTTGAGCGTGAAAAGCACAAACTGTAATGGAACAAAACCAGGAGAGCCAAAGACATCAATCAGAGTCAGTCTGTCAATGGAATTAAACAATTTTTGTAAGCCTAAAGTCTTAAGAAAAAATACTGGGGGATGTGGAATAATACAAAGATAATAAATAGATAACTTGGCATCTTGTTAAATTCAGCACAAAATAATAATACTGTTAATTGTAATCTTTAGCAAATCTCAAAATGAACCTTCATCATTTTGTTGTAGTACATTATAATGTTGTGATGCCTAAATTCATTTGTAGCATTAAAAATGACTGAATTTTGTTTTTTGCATTTGATTTTTTATTCATTTAGATCCATTTTTTGTAAGCTGAACCTCTTATACATAAAATATTAGTTTAAAGTACCACATGATTGATAATATGTGGTAATGTAATGACATACTTGAATGTTCATGGTTCTCTAGGTGTCAATAATAATAATAACAATAATAATATAGCTGTAGTAGTAGTATGTTTTAACTAAAATTATAAAATAAAAAAAATTTTCTGTTGTAAATTACAATTTTACTGTTAAATAAAAAAATAATATTTGATAGTTATAATTAAATGGACTATACAGTTATTAAATTGTTAATTATTAAATTGTAGCCTTTGATTTTAATCTATATTGTGATAATTTTGCAGCCCCACTTGCTTATTTTAATTTTACATTTGAAAAGAATAAATGTTAATAATAGCCATTTGTCTTTTATGGAGCCCTTAAAGGAGCATGGTGATGGAAAAATTATATTTCAATGTTTTTGTGTTCTCTTGCAAAATGTTTGCTTCCACTGAAAAACTTGACAAAGAAATCCAAAGTTTTGCAAGGAAATAATTTCTCAGGGGAACACAAAACATCTGCGGCAGAGAATGCATTAAAAAATCATTAAAGTATTCTTTATCCTCTCATCTCACATTTTTCCCATCACCATGTCCCTTTAGGAGCTCTGTAATCTTTCATTGCCCATAACATGAAAATATTTATTAGTATGGGAGAGAATTTTAATATTGGTGCATCCCTATTATTGAGAAGAATGTCTTCAACAGTATTAACATAATCAGTAAAGAAATGAAGTGAAATCAGAATCGTTAAATTCCCACTCCAACTTAAAACTCTCCACACACTCGCCGCACTTTTCCACCGAGCAGTACGGTTCAGTACAGTACAGTATGCAGTTATTTCTGTTTCCATGTTGTGAATAGTACCATACCACTTTTTTGGGACCCTTCCGTTGGGCTACTTAGCACAATAGTCCGGTACCAAAAGGGTGGAGCTAGACTCACTGCAGAACGTTGATTGGTTGACTTGCGCGTGCTACAACACTCTCAGAAAAAAGGTACAAAAGCTGTCAGTGGGGTGGTATCTTTTCAAAAGGTACACTTTTGTACCTTTTAGGTACTAATATGTACCTTCATGGTACCAATATGGACTCTTTAGGTACAAAGGTGTGCCTTTTGAAAAGGTACCGCCCCAGTGACAACTTTTGTACCTTTTTTTTCTGAGAGTGAAGGGGAATGAAAACACAAGGGGAATGAAGCGTCTCCTTCACTCATTCTGACATGGAGCTCATGCATGTTGGGCTTATTTACATCAGAGTGTGCAAACACAAAAAAATATAACAGTGTACTTTAGGATTTTATATTTTCACACACATACACACAGACAATGTCGTGCTTTCTTCTTCGCGCGAGAATGATGTCGATCGCTACTTTCCGGCATAGGCTACACCACACCTATCAAATAAAGGTACTGTTGGTGGTGGAAACGCAAGCCAGATCAGAGTGTACTGTCTCAAATCGTACTGTACTGTACCATACCGCTCGGTGGAAACGAGGCTTTAATCAGCATAATCAGCTCAAAAAGAACCAGACGAAAGAGAGAGACAAAGCGAGAAAAAGAGAGCAGAATGAGAGATGGGGTGACGAAGGCTGGGACAGACAGCGAGAGACGAGATGAACATAGTGCGGCTCCTCAGATGTCATTAAACCATTTAAGCAATTTTTACAATCTGACATCACATGACAGGCTGTCATAACTAAGTGGAGATATGAATGGAGTTATTGGAAAGTGTCCAGTCTGTTGTAAAGCCAGGCAGTGGTGTTGAGTGTGTGTGTTCCCGGCTGCATTAATGATGAGGCCCATCACACAGAACCAGCACAGGGTCACGGCCTTTTGAAAAGGTACCGCCCCAGTGACAACTTTTGTACCTTTTTTTTCTGAGAGTGAAGGGGAATGAAAACACAAGGGGAATGAAGCGTCTCCTTCACTCATTCTGACATGGAGCTCATGCATGTTGGGCTTATTTACATCAGAGTGTGCAAACACAAAAAAATATAACAGTGTACTTTAGGATTTTATATTTTCACACACATACACACAGACAATGTCGTGCTTTCTTCTTCGCGCGAGAATGATGTCGATCGCTACTTTCCGGCATAGGCTACACCACACCTATCAAATAAAGGTACTGTTGGTGGTGGAAACGCAAGCCAGATCAGAGTGTACTGTCTCAAATCGTACTGTACTGTACCATACCGCTCGGTGGAAACGAGGCTTTAATCAGCATAATCAGCTCAAAAAGAACCAGACGAAAGAGAGAGACAAAGCGAGAAAAAGAGAGCAGAATGAGAGATGGGGTGACGAAGGCTGGGACAGACAGCGAGAGACGAGATGAACATAGTGCGGCTCCTCAGATGTCATTAAACCATTTAAGCAATTTTTACAATCTGACATCACATGACAGGCTGTCATAACTAAGTGGAGATATGAATGGAGTTATTGGAAAGTGTCCAGTCTGTTGTAAAGCCAGGCAGTGGTGTTGAGTGTGTGTGTTCCCGGCTGCATTAATGATGAGGCCCATCACACAGAACCAGCACAGGGTCACGGCGCACTAAAGATAAGAGCTGCTGATCATTCTCCAGACTCGTACCTCAGACGCTGTCATCCATTTAAACCGGGTCACAGACTGCCTCTGGAGTCATTCAAATGGATGGTGGATTTCCTGAAAGGATTTTTTTTTTTTTAAATATATATCTCTGGTCTTATTGTAAGGGTTCACATACTTTTTGACCAATAATTTTTCATAACCTTTTATTTGAATAATTCATTGAAAAATTAATCAACAGATCATTTCACTTCACACAAGAAAATCAGTTTTTAATTTGACATTTTGCATTTTCCTTTTAATTTTAGTGTTATTTTTTATATACAATTAAAAGTAGGCAACTAGCTGAAATATATTTTTAAATATTTAGTTAATGTTTATTTTTTCAAGTAAAGACATTCTTTTAATGGTTTAAATTTTTGTTTCAGTTTTAGCTTTAGCTGACAATAATAATCCTGTTTAGAGCAGATGCTAACTAGAAAATGTTAAATAACACAAATTACACATGTAATTAAAAGTGAAATGTTTAGAAAATCTGAAATGTTTCTTGTAAAACATACTCTAATAATCTTTATTTAACTTTGAAAAATAATTTTTTTTACAGTGCACCTGAAATTCTAGGGAGTATAGGAACACTGTATTGTGCATCATTAATCAACAGACTTTATTTTAAAGGAGACATATTATGCCCCTTTTTACAATATGTAATATAAGTCTCTGGTGTCCCCAGAATGTGTCTGTGAAGTTTCAGCTCAAAATACTCCACAGATCATTTATTATATTATTTTGAAAATGCCTATTTTGAGTGGAAGCATAAACACGCTGTTTTTCATGCCTTTCTCTTTAAATGCAAATGAGCTGCAGTTCCCCGCCCCCTTTTCCAGAATAGAGCTGCGCCATTACAGCTAGTACCTGCTAAAAACATCTGTTTTGGTTCTGATTATCATGTTTATCGTGCTGAAATCATGCGTTTTAAACAATATTAGTTTAAACTTCTGATATATGGTTTTCTGAGAGCACACATCCGAAGCACGCGCACAGAAAGCGGCTGTCACAGCATGTGAGTAGGCTACTAAACTAAGTTCTCATTCACCAAGTTTACGTTAAAAACACACATGAGTTACAAAAAACAGTCGGTTATACAGTCGGGAAATAAATCACATGTTTATTTTAGATCTGTGTGGCAGCAGCAATATACAGTAAATAAATAATTAAATCCACTGCTCTCTTGTCTCCTCTGAGGCTGGGACTGTAAATAGTTTTCTGTGCTCGTCTGTGCAGCCAAAGACAGAACAGTTAGCATGTTTTGCTCAAACTTTCACCATGGCGGTAGCAGTGTTGCCAACTGCTTTCAATTGAAAGTAGCTCAAACTGGTAGCTAAATGTCACTAGATGACATCATAATGGCAAATTCACTGATCTATATAAAGATGAATATAGATCAGTGGGCAAGATGAGAACTTAGATGTGGTTTGTCCAAGAAGCTGCTATATTTGTCCCTAAACTTTTGAAAAAAGTCTCAGAAGGGGTGGGGAAGTCGCTAAATCTAGCTACAAAATTGCTAAATTGGCAACACTAGGCATTAGAACTAGTACACCATTGTCGCTTGCGAAATCAAAATGACGGCACCGTGGGTGGAAACTTACAGATTAAGAGGCGGTAATATTATAATGAGATCCCTTTGCCACGTCACGCTCGTTTTTGCAGACGCTTGCTTTACCAAAACAAAGTTACTGGGTTCATCTTTTTCACGTTTCCTTGGTTGGTAGATGCAACAAAAACCTGATTATAGCACTTAAAATCTGGAAAAGTCAGATTTTCATGATATGTCACCTTTAAGGAAAAATATATTTTTTTATAATATTTTTTTTAAATTAAAATATAACTTTCGCAGCCTCATTTTTTAATTAGCCAAGGTGAGGAAAGTGGTGAATAAAAGTTTTTTAACCAATAATACCATAGCTATCTGATAGCATCCCATTAAATCCTATAAATAAAATAACTTTTAATCATTACATTAATTTCTAGTTTAATTCTTTATACATTTTAACTGCAAAATCAGAGAGTATTCTATAAAAATCCTTTAAATGACTTTACAGTATTGCTAGGAGATGCTAGCAAAAAAAGAAAAAAAAACAACAACAAGAAAAAAAACCTTCTAATTGGTTTCAGCAGAAAGTTTTTCAGGTTGAAATAAAATTCATGAAAGATGAACTATTGGCTTGCCAGGAGAGGATTTTGTCTCTCACAGCACGGTCTGACACGTCATCCAGGGTGCGAACTACGGGGGAGCTCGGCTCCCCTTAATAAGACATGGCCTCCCCTGAAAACGGGATTTGTGAAATTTTGGGGGGTCTCAAAAAATATTGACAATGTGTTATTTTGATGTGCAATTTCAGTTTTGTGTAATGTGATCATCGTGGATTATTATGTGTAAAATTGCAAAAATATCATTCATTCATGCATGACGGCGATTTAAACCTAATTCACTTCAATAAAGATAACTATACATGCTATTCTTGTCATGAGCATCAAGGTGTGGGGGCGCTGCGGTGCAAATTCCACTCATGTTTAGTACATGTTAACTCAAAGATTCGTAGAAAAAAAATAAACGCTGGGCTCTGTCGTCGATTCTGTGTTAAGGTAAGGCATGTTATTCGCAATTATGTGTTGTGGCTGGGTTGTTATAGGTCTGCGTGACTCTTGATGTCTTAGGCCTAATTGAACGGAGGAATTATGGTATTCTGTAGCCTGACGACGAGTAACTTTAACCGTTGTTCATGTGAACTCAAAGACAGCCTGATGCTTTGTTTATAGACTATTTGTGGGTGGCTGTTTGTTGTTTCACCTATCAATTCGTGTCGATAAAGTATAATAGGGTAAATCCTGTATAGTGATTTATCCTATATAGTGCTTGCATAAAGCAAGTAGTGCATACACTTGTAGCTGTTATGTATCTCTGTAAGTCATTGTGAGGCAAGCGCACGAACACCCCCCCGTTATAAAAAAATAACAAGTGGGCTCCCCCAAAGTCCACGGTATAGTTCGAACACTGACGTCATCCATGAGTGTTTCATGAGAGCGTGTGGAGCTGAGGTCGGCTTCTATCTCAGCAGTCAAAGAGCATCTGTGTTTCCTCCTGCGAGAATCGCTGAGAAAAGCAGAGCAATAATCCACCTCTTCATAGGTCCGCTTCAATTTTCATAACCTACGCACGTAGCAGACACGGCCCACCGGAACTCAAGCACACAAAGAAGCCACTAAAGACCCTGACATCATACAGACCACTGACAGAGAGACAAGCTTATTATCATCACCAAAGTCACACTAAACCAACTGAGATAAGATAAAACAGTACTAACAGTAACCCCCCCCCAGCTTATCTTATAATATTCACCTTCTATTAGGTTTTTATTACTATTAATATTATATTTTTATACATATTCATTATGCATACATATCCCTGGTCTATAAAACCTGTAAGAACCTTTCTGTGTCATTCGTCTGGCTTGAGCCTTCTGGAGCCAGCATTTAAATGCTCTCATGCTGTTGAACAGCCAAAGTGTAAACATATCTAAAAAAGTATAAAACCTGAATAAAACCTCTACATGTCAAAATGAATAAAACCTCTACATGTCAAGTAGTGAGCAGCGAAAGGCAGTAGGGTATCCTCACACTGAGATTTTGTGAATGAAAAATAGCCTCTGTAATGAATTATGCATTGACTGTAAAGGAAACATCTCCATCCAGTCGAGCTGCTGCTTGTTTGTTATCAGCAGCCGTTGCTGAGGGGGGGTTTGTTCAGCATAATCTAATATTGGGAACGTTTCTGAAACATTCGTTCCAGTCTCGTTTCTCGTTCGTAATCACTAATAGAGCCACTGAGCCTGATGTGTGTGAGGAACAGTGAAATGCGTTGCTTGTAATGCAGTCATTTGGAACAGCTGGGAAGAATTGCGCTTGAGAGAGAGAGAGTCTAACATCATTATTACAGCACGTCAGAGGAAGAGAGAGAGAGACAAAGAGATGGAGGAGAGAAAAGAAGAATGGATCACATAACCTGTAAATATAGCCTACAGTCAGGTTTCTCTGCAGGGTATAGGAGGACAGCACGTTAGGGCTGTTCTCTGACATCCTTGTAGGTAATTATATCCGGCACAATGGGGCGATCACATCTACCAGCTCGTGTCTTTTCATCTCACCCTCCCATAAAATAATGCAATATTCTACACTGCTGCACTGTAAGTCCACTAAGGTTAGCTAGAGCCATGTAGGATATGCAGAAATGTGTCAGCATTTGTAGCAAAATAAGTATTTCCACAAAGCTGTTTGCACTGCGCTCTTTTGTCACTTAATATTTTATTTTGGTCCGTCAATCTATTAGATTACTTAGTATATAAAACCATGATCCGCACTCAACTAAATTAGTCTTCTTTTTTTGCGTTTTATTTTACATTAACACATCACAGTTCTGTCCTACTGGTGATTAATGTAAAATAAAACGCAAAAAAGAAGACTATTTTTGTTGAGTGCAGATCATGGTTTTATATAGCATAATATGTATACCAGCACAGCTAACAGTGGACCAGACTGCTTTATGAAATGTACACGTAATGAAGATGAAGTGTCAATGTGAGGATAAACTTGGTTTCATTTGATAGACAAATAGTCACAACTATAGGTAGACAGATGGATAGAACAACAGATAGAGCGATAGACAGACAGATAGAACGATAGGCAGACCGATAGATAGAATGATAAATTGACAGAAAGCTGGTCAGAACGACAGATAGAAGGATAGACAGAAAATAGACAAATAGTCAAAACAACAGATAGACAGTTAAAACAATAGATAGACAATAGAGAGAATGGCAGACAGAATGATAGATAGAAAAATAGGTAGAACAATAGATAGAATGATAGATTGACAGATAGAATAACAGATAGACGGAACAAGAGAGAGAATGAGAGAACGCTAAATAGACAACGACAGACAGACAGACAGATAGATAGATAGATAGATAGATAGATAGATAGATAGATAGATGACAGACAGACAGACAGACAGATAGATAGATAGATAGATAGATAGATAGATAGATAGATAGATAGATAGATGACAGACAGACAGACAGACAGACAGACAGATAGATAGATAGATAGATAGATAGATAGATAGGCATACAGAATGATAAAACAATTGATAGATAGAATGATGGAATAGTAGAACAATAGAATGACAGATAGAATGATAAACAGATAGATAAAATGATAGGTAGACAGAACGTTAGATAGACAGAATGATAGAACCACAGACATAAAATGACAACAAAGTTTCCATTGCAGTGGGAACCCTTTGAAATGACAGACAGACAGACAGACAGACAGACAGATAGATAGATAGATAGATAGATAGGCATACAGAATGATAGAACAATTGATAGATAGAATGATGGAATAGTAGAACAATAGAATGACAGATAGAACGATAAACAGATAGATAAAATGATAGGTAGACAGAACGTTAGATAGACAGAATGATAGAACCACAGACATAAAATGACAACAAAGTTTCCATTGCAGTGGGAACCCTTTGAAATGAAAGGTTTCAGGTATTTTTCATTAATATAAAAATTTTTTAAAAGCCATGGCATGAAATCTGACTAACATTATCAGGGTGATAAAAAAAAAAAAATCAGAGGCAAATAAATTTGTGAAATCACAAAAATCCATGAATTAGAAAGCACAGTAGCCCCCGCAGCCACTGCCTCTCAAACGCCCATCATGACCACACCTCATCATGACTAACGGAGGTACTGAGACATGCAGGCACATTCGCATTACTAGATTGCAGGTCTTAACCACACTCACGCCACTGCCTCTCAAACGCCCAGTGTGCTGTACTGCGCTTTGGAACAGGCTGTCATTAGCGGCAGTGGCTGAACCTCATCATGACTAATGGAGGTACTGAGACATGCAGGCACATTCGCATTACTAGATTGCAGGTCTTAACCACACTCATCCAAAGCTCTCAGATCACCAGAGCCCAATAGGGCTGCATGCTGGAACAGGTGATGTTGATTAAAACCGTTTTTACTGCGGATCTGAAACCAGTTCCATTGTTTTTCCCATTTGGTTTGTAAATGTTTAAAGCTAGTCTCAGATCAAATCTTTGAGGCCATTAAACAACTACTACACATGCAATGTCCTCACACCACCCACCCTAAAAACACACAGAGCGCTAGTCCACCCCAAGGTGCAGGAATACTCCTCAAGTGCAATCTGAGAAGCACCAGTGCTGTCATTTTGTGCTGAGTGTATTTTTAGAGTGCATTTAGGTCCAGCAGCTCAATGTGTGTGGGAGAGGGACACAGTCATCATTTCTATGCCCTCCTGTTGCTGTTTTTTTTTCTGCTGATGGTGCTGTGAAGTTCCCTTTCAAATTACGGTTTCCATTTACTGTTTTTTATCTCTCTGTCACTCCATGCTGAAATCTAAATCTTGACATTGCCCCTGGGCATGCACTCTTGATTTAAGGGTTGCAGGTGTGTGCTGTGTCGACAGCTCTTTCCGTGAATGAATATGCAAGCTCATCTCTAAAGTCATGTTGTAACATCAGAGCTGATGGTGTGTTGTGACGCCCCTCGTAGATGGATAAACTGCAGCACATGCAAGGGTGTTAGTTACATGTACTCATGCAACAGGAACCACATCACATGTGACTTTGAAAGTGTAGCTTCCCATGCAACAATTTATGAATAAATTAATAAATAAATAATATGAATGTAATTTAAAAAAAATCTTTTTAAATGAGTGTATGCATATTATATGAATAAATACAAATTACATATATTAATATTTTGTGTGTATGTTTGTGTGTGTGTGTGTGTATACACACAGATTACTAATATTACATATACTGTATATGTGTTTGTGTGTAAAATATTAAGTTTACTATTTTTAAATATTAATCAAATGTATTATATAAATATAGATTACACACACAAATATAGTTAAAATTAGTTATATTAGTATATATTTTTGTAAATATTTTAAATTGAATATACTATCTATGAAACATTTGTGTGTGTGTGTGTGTGTGTGTGCGTGCGCGTATGTGTGTATGTATATACAATTTTGAAATATTAGTCAAATGTGTGTATTATAAAAATAAATAAAAATAAAATAATAAATATAAATAAATATAAAATAATTATTTTATTTTTTTGTAAATAATTTAAATAAAAATATCTTAAATATACTTACATTACAACTGGTGAACTTTATTTTTGATCTGGTTCATATTACATGAACGCATTGATTCAACAACTGGATTAGTACCTCTTTTCAAGTTCCCTGATATTTGTAGATGTATTATGTATATTAACATCTCCAATTCAGAGCAGAATTCTAATCAGAATTCAGGATTAACTACTGCCTTAAATTTAAATTTAAGGCAACAATTCTGCATTCTGTGTGCTACATAAATTCAAATTGAATTCCCATTAAAAAAATTTCAATTTAAGAAATGGAACAGTGGCACATTTGATTGTTGATGATCAGTCATGCTACACTGCTAATTGCTGGACAGAGTAGTTTGTCACTATCAAAATCGCTACACTAAAACTGCTGAGCTACTGGAAATTGCAGTTAAGTTATAGTAGTGACATTGGCCTGTGGGCTGACTAAATCACAATAAAACAATCAAACACTGCTTTAAACAGACCGCGGTCCATTTGCTTAAAGCCACAGCGTCACAGCAGGGAAAATATCTTTTTAATAGCTTGCTGGATGATAATCAATTAGCCCCTGAGTGCCATATCTGAACGCATCTGAGTGCTGATTTTGAGTGACATTGACTCGTGTCCTGTGAATGCCCATTAACGGGAGGACCGATCGAGTAGTCAGCTCATTGGAAATGCCTGTTTAACCTCTTCTCCCACAGCTTGAACGAGCTGACGGAGCGCCCTGGGCACGATGGGAGCAGGACCTGGCCAATGGGGCGGCAATGACAGGCGCTCTTCAAAGGGAAATTAATTCAGTGGTGGTTCGCTCAGCTGACACGCTTCACATTGCCAATGGTCCATAAACGATCTTGTCCTGAGCCGAAATGTTCTTTAAATGAATCACACCGCGCTGGTATTGCGCACACAGACCGGGGGTCATCCCTCACGGATGTCGATAAAGTGATCCGCAGCTCACCGTAAGAAACCTTTTAGTGAGGCATTCGTTCATCTGTCAGAATCTGAGGAGATGATCTTACAAAATGATGGGAAATCAATAATCTGTGAATGCACAACGTCCTGGTTGACTTTATCTCACATTATGATTGGACGTTAAATGAAACTGATTGCTTTTTTTTATCATTTCATTTCCACAAATACAATGACATCAACATTATACAGGTCAAAGGTACCCGTAAAATGAAGGATGTGCAAAACTACACATATTCTTTATTAACTAGTCTACCACATACTGATCAGACGCGTTTCCTAAAGATCCTATAGACAGCATAAAGAATGAAAGTACTAACATTTGGTCGATGTGCTATTCCTAAAAGGAACACTCAGTCTACGGTTGCTATGGTTACCTCAATAAAATGTCATTTCTGACCAACTTAGCATCTATTTATCGCAATAATATGCAATAATAATAATAAGTAAATAAATAAACATATCAAACAAAATTACAGTAGTAATATTTCACTGTAAAAAATATGTAAGAAAAATAATAATAACTTACAGTCAAACTGTAAAATTTAATTTCCTTAATTTTCAAACATCAAACAATTGAGCTTTTATTTTACCATTTTGCACCCTGGGTTTTTAAAAATTATATTTACACTTAATTGTAAAGCAACCTATTTGAAAACCCATTACACAATGATTAAAAACTGACACGTCATCTTCAAAACACGGATCACAGAGAGACAACAGACAGCAAGGTCCAATCAAAGAATAGAGTAACTAACAGATACAAAAAAACAAATAGGCTGAAGTTCTATAATGCTTAGTTGAACAAAACTATCATCCTCTTCACAAAATACAGCGACCTTTATGAATAATAACAGAAACATTGCTCACAGCAGGCGATTTCAAGTCTGAATTTTACTGTTGAAGGTGGTGGATTTGTTACATGGCTGTAGCAGCGGTGCTATAAAGAGAGTTTACAGTGTTGACAATCTAACAATACACTGTCAGCATGCAAAAACCCTCTCTGAGAAATCTGCCTCACAGCATTGCTACTATTAAGTACAAAAAACAACTTAACTAGTAGACCTCACTAAACTAGTCAGATCCATATCATAACTGGTTTTACAATGTTCAGGTAAGGAAAAAAAGCTGCTGTAGAAACTGAATTCTCTGGCAGGTTCTCCAGAGGACTATCAATGCATCACTTTTGCATACATCGCTTGGGTGACGTGAGAGGCCATCAATCAGGTATTCATGAGGACCTGAGGTCAGCTGCAGTCTGACTGAAACAAATGGAGCGAAGGAATGCATAGAGAAATACTCATATCTCACAATACAAGCATGCAAATCACGCGAACATGCATATTTCATGCATGCAGCACCACAGTCATGTATGAGATGTCAGAAGACATGACGCCATCCTGCTGTAACGGAGAGCCTATCTGACATATAATGATGAACTGTCAGTGCCCACTATTTCCATGCGGAACCTGAAGTTTGCAAATTCACAATAAGTTCAAGACTTATCCAGGGTTGGGATTTGCAGAGAAGTTAAAACAGTTCAGCCAAAAATGAACATTTTGTCATCATTTATTTACCACGTTGTTCTGACTGTGCAATGACAATGATATTTCAGTCCATTGAACACTAAGCTATCATATGGCTTCAGAAGACTTTGGACACTATGTATGGACTACTTTTATGGTGCATTTTTACAGATGCGGTTAAAAGCTAATTTTACTTTCCTTGTATGGAACAGATGCACTGAAATTGATTGTATTACTGAAACACTGAAATAAAATTTTAATATTTTGCCGAATACCTAAACAAAAAATACAGTTTATTTAATAATCAATTATATGTAAACAAACTTATTTAATAACCAGCATTTAAATAAAAACAGAGTTGTATATTTAAACAGTTAGAATTTAAATTGCACATACGGCAGTTTTATATATATATTTTTTTTAAATCAAATAATTATGATTCTACTCCAATTTGTTGTTGAAATGTAAACATATATACAGTGGCTGTAATAAAAATTTACGCAAATATTAATAAAATATACAGGTTAAGTAAAAACGTATAATATACAATAGAATAAAATTTAAATTAAATAAAAACATTAGATAAAAAAACTAAAATAAAAATTCAAATGTTACCTTGACAACTAAATGAAATAAATTTAAGTTGAAGCACTAAAATTACCAACTGGAAATAAATAAAAACTAAAACTGAACTAAAAATAAATGAACTTGATGAGGTAATTTTTTTTTATTTAAAATTTATATTTTTTTATATTTTTAAATATTTAAAAAAAGACAAAAGCCAACAAAATTCCAAAAAAAAGGTAACTAAAATGAAAATGAAAACTGAAACTCTAAAAAAATGAAATCAAATTCAAAATATATAATCAAAAACTGAAACTCTAAAAAAATGAAATCAAATTCAAAACATATAATCAAAAACTGAAACTCTAAAAAAATAAAATAAAATAAAAAATATTAATACAAATTTTAACAGCATATAAATACTAAAATGACAGTGATTTTCAGTTGACGAAATTTCAGTGCATCACTAGCTTGGGACATTTTGGTTAACATCTCATTTTGTTGTTCATGGAAGAAAACAATTGGGTTGGAATAGCATGGGAGTGAGTAAATGGCACAATCAGTGGGTGCATGGCATTCATTCTTAGCAAATTCCTCCCTAAGTCTACATTATACAACAACAAGAGGCGTTATAGTGCAAAAATAGCTCCTGGTCTATTAAAACAGCCATTCTTTCCACACGGGAGAGTGATATTTGAGCAGCTATTTTAATAACTTCACCAACATGATTTCTGTTTGATTAAGGAATTCACTAAGACATAACTTGTCAGTTTATATTCTACAAACATTATGCAAATACCACAGGATTTCCCCATAAAATGTTTGTGTGGAATCGTCCTGGTGAGGCACAGCTGACAAAAACTATCTCCAGCCCCATCTCTGCTCCATCATGCCTCTTTAATGTAACAGCACCGCAGCACTTCACTCTATCACATCTGACCGTGGCGAGCAGTCGCCTCACAAATCACAGGCGCTGTGGTTTGATCTACATTTCACAGAGCTGCAGACGCTACATTGTGTCGGCCTCTTATTAAAGTAACAGGTGTGACACAAGTGAGCCTCATCATAGCCTGGCTGGCTCTTTATACTCTACACAGGACAGGAGAATACTGATAATGTACAAGTTCACTTATGGGATATAAAAATGAATTGCTTGTTGAATGTATAATTAGATTCCACTGACATTTGTAACGTAAAAATATGTTTGTTTGTTTGTTTTTTTTTTAGCTATGACACAATGAAACAACAGTTAATGGAATAGTTCACCCAAACATGAAAATTTGGTCAAATTTATTCACCCTCAGGCCATCCAAAACTTCTAAAGCAACGTTTTTGCTAAAACTAAACTACACTAAAATAAGCTAAAATAATTAAAAATAAAATTAGATGAAAAACTTGAATTTTGAAATATTGCCTTGAACATATTAAAACTTAAATAATTGAAATAGATAATACAAATAATAGAATAATATAGTACAAAAATGACTAAAACTGAAAGAAAACTAATATTTAATAATCTTAAGTAAAAGTAAAAATGAATAATGTAGTGCACATAGATGAAATAAAATAAAATATAAATATTAAATACAAAACTAAACAAAAATTTGAAATGTTACTCTGACAATTAAGTGAAATAAATTTGAGATGAAACACTAACATTACTAACTGGAAAGCATGTTACAAAAAAAAAATCAAAAATAATAATTGCAAAAATAATTAAAAACTAAATTAGATGAAAACCCTAAAAAAGAGAAATATTGCCTTGAACAACTGGAAGTAATGTCCCTAGACACTCTAAAGACAACAAAGAGAGCACACACCCATCGCATTCACAGCTCACACCTATTTCTCACTCAACACAGCTCTCATGCAAGAAATTATTGCAAGTCGTCTGAGTCGCCATGCTTGTCCTGAGAGAAGCACCATTTGTTTTGAAACGTCCCTCAGGTTGCCGCACAGCAGCTTCTGTGTAAATATGTGATCTAAGGGGCTTCTATCTCAGCGGTGAGCCGTGAGTTCGGAACAGTAATCTGTCGTAATATTCCTTTTGAAAAAAGCATTGTTTAAATGACTGTGAAATGACACGAAGGCCTCAAAAAATGCAGCATCAAAAGAAAACTCATGCCTTCAGCGACTCGCAGGAAATGCAGCTCCCCCAGAGGCCGTTTTGACCCCTGCCATACCAACCTTCAGGTCTAGACGGATGCAAAGATCCCATCCTGCAGAACATGATATAGCTTAACTAGAGGAAGGCAAGATACAAGTGCTGTTAGGGCTGGTGTACAGGAGGTTGTGAGCTCTTGCATGTTTACCTGATAACTAAAAAGAAGTAGTGGTACACAACAGAACTGTAAAACAATTTCCCACAGCAATCGCATTCATTTTTGGCTCCGTGTTTCAAAACATGGAGTCAGATGATCGCATTCACTTCAAGCCAAAAGCGGCTGAATTTTTAGAAATGTCTAGCTTATAGGAAGCTATAAAACCTTTTTATATAAAGCTTGACGAAGTCAAAATTGAGTTCATATTTAATGTTGGTTTTAAATTGAATTGGCCGCACCATAAGTTGGCTTGGAATTAAAGAAAGTAGAATTGACCAAATTACAGTTCATAGAAATTAAATAGGTGAAAAATACAGTGTTCTTCCATTACGGTCTATAAATGATCAAATATATATAAAAAAAATAAAATAAATTAAGTACACATTTCAATAGACCATTAAAAAAAATTGTTCTTTCAACTTAAAAAAACTAAGTCTTCGTGCTGCCTTAAGTATTTGAGTTGACTAAGCTTAACATTTTAAGGCAGCACAAACACTCATTTTAAGTTGAAACATGTTTTTTTTACACAGTGTAAGTGATATTCAAAATTCATTACTTTTTAAAAATTATTTAAAACTTTCAGACAAGGTTTCGTAAAACCATGCACAATTCTACAATTTCTACATCCTTAAATTGAAATTCAAATTGAAATTCTGCAATCTGTTCGCTAGCTCAATTCATAAAATAAAAAAAGATAAAATGAGATGAAAAACGTAAAAAAATTAAAATGTTGCATTGGCAACCTACTGAAATAGATAAGTTTAATTTGAAAAATTACTAAAACTAAACAAAAAAAATTACATAGAAATGACACTGATACTCAACTATATATATCTCAACAAGACCAGATGAAACTTCTAAATTATCTAAGCTAACAGAATGTTGTAGGCTAACCCGATCTCATGAAAGTGCGTGTAGCATGATTTTCTGCTTCTATTTGGCGTAATATTTCTATGCAGAAATTGACTTTGGCATGCAAAAGACTGATGAATTCATAATTAACTAGGGTTCTAGGGTTCTATTAACTAGGGACTGATGAATTCATAATTAGGGTTCAGTCGACAGAAATACGGGACACACACAGGCCTATAATAACTGCTGAAATGTTTGTGGGGCAAATCTCAGATCAGTCTGAGCGCTCATGGTACTCACAGTGCGTACAGCCGTACACCTGCGCC
>NW_015642049.1:793133-801268 GCF_001515625.1 Sinocyclocheilus rhinocerous | reverse complement strand
CAAATACACAAAATAATGTTCTTTTTAGCAACATCATACGCCCTGCTTAAAGGGTTAGTTCACCCAAAAATGAAAATTAGCCCATAAATTTCTCACCCTCAAGTCATCCTAGGTGTATATGACTTTCTTCTTTCAGACGAATCCAGTCAGGGTTATATTAAAAATTGTCTTTGATCTTTCAAGCTTTTTTCATGGCACTCAGCGGGTGTTGCATGCATCATTCCAAAAGAAGTTAAATAAAAAGCGCCCATCCATAAAAAAAAAGTGTCTCACACAGCTCCGGGGGGTGAACAAAGGCCTCCTGTAGCGAATCGATGCGTTTTTGTAAGAAAAATACCCATATTCAAAACATAATAATCACTTTAATGTAGCTTGCGCCAACAGTTGTACACGGAAGCAGCTCCGGGCTGATGACGTATGAGTTCAGCGTTGTACACGGAACACTCAGAGTGTACAGTCGGAGTGTACAGCGTTGTACACTCCGACTGGATTAGTCTGAAAGAAGAAAGTCATATACACCTAGGATGACTTGAGGGTGAGTAATTTAAGGGCTAATTTTCATTTTTGGGTGAACTAACCCTTTAACTGAGTGTGAATAGAAATGAATGCATCAAATTCAATCAGAACATAAAAATAATTCTAAATTCAATTTTGAATAACACACAACCCTGGAAAAACCCTGGCCACATTCTGGTATGTAACGCATGTTTCGCAATTAAACAAATTCCTTATGGATAAATCGCCACCTTATGAATCAACTACTCAAAACCTAATGAATCAACTCCTTATGGATACAGTGACGAATTACTGAATATACTGTTTCTGTTGGAAATACATCAGAGTGAGACTCAAAATGAGACCCAAATGTGTTGGAAACCTTAACCAGCTGCACCATGCTTGTAGACTAGCTTCACCAAGTAAGTTTTGCAGGACTAACCAGCAAACTACACCAGCTTAGAAATTCATACTAGTTTAAGCAGATCTTTGCCACAGGGAATAAGAAAGTGATGGAGTGAAATCACAAAAGAAACAGGCTATAAAAGTGGAGACCTACATGGCTGAGTGAGCTAAATCTAAAAAAAATGTTGATAGCCACGCCAAGCCTAGAATCAGCCCACCATTACATTCTATTACCCATCAGGGGAGCCAGGGAAGAAGTGGCCGCAGATTGCAGTGATTAAAAACAAACTCTGCCAGTGAGCAGTCAGAAAGGAGGGGCTGCACTTCACTTTGTGGGAGCTGAATAATACAGCTGCTCTTCCATACGGACAGGGGCTGGAGTCGGCTCGCTCTGTCTGTCTGTGGCCTTGGGGACGCCTCTTGAAATGCCTGCACCGGCCAACAAAAATAACCAGCGCCGACTTCCCACTGTCGCCACAAACCACCGCAGCACACCTTCCTCCAAACAGTCTCTAAGCCACAGCTAAACCCAGACAGAGAGAGTGAACACATAAAAAAATAGATCAACGTGGGACAATGGCTCCTCAGTTTCTTAGGCTCGAAACATACCCTGTGGAAGTAAGGGAGCGTGAATGCTTCTAGCTATGCAAGTATGATTTCACACATTGCTATGTTCCGAAATGTGTCAGAACCACTAGCGTACCACAAATCTTTTTTTACTGTACTTTACTGTATGAAATAAATGAAGCCTTGGTGAGCTTAAGCGACTTCCTTTCAAAAAAATAAAAATAAAATAAATACAAATAAATAATACCGACCTTAATTTTTGAATGGTTGTGCAACATATTTACAACTTTTCACCTCCAATTCAGTAAAAGTATCTCCATAACGCACAACTAACCCCTACTAATTTTATACTAATCAAGGATCAAAATTTGCTTTCACATAGTTGCATAATGTATATCTAGAGAGCCAAAGTCAAACATATGAGCATATTCTAACCAACAATGCTACATATTGTTATATATTTTACAGCACATCTGTCGCACTATGGAGTAAGTATATTCCTGTTTGTCAATGTAAGGCAGGAAAGGTGTGGAATTCTTCAGCACTCATAAGTAACAATATTAATTCAGTCTATTTCCATTTGAACACACAGCCGGTGGAAGCATACCAATTGTGCTGTCAGAGGACAATAGACCCGGCGGAGACACAAAAAAGAAAGAGGAATGGGAGGGGGGTGTTGATGGTTTGAGTTCAGCGGCATGTTAAAGCATCACGCCAGAGGCAAATAAAAGACTATAAAACACTCCTGGATGGCACCCACCAGATCAGGTTTCCACTCCATCATTGTAAACCACTTTCCAATCTTTGAACATAACCAGTGATTGATAGTGTAGGATTCTATCCTGAGAGTTTCACATAGCAGATTTGAGAATTCATGGATTAATGCACTCACCCAATCTGCTCTCATCTTCTGAATAATTCCACAATTTTGTAAATGCACTCCATAGTTATTCCAGCATTCTCTGATAATTCTAGAGACAATTAAGAGTACTCAGAAGTGACATCATTCGTGTTTTACAACTTCAAAGTGTTTCACACCAATTGAAGTCCATTAATTTTACAGAAGTATTGCAGAGTTGATCTGGTGCAAATTCACAAAAAACAAGATGCATGGTTTCTTTTATTTCTCCATACCACAAGTGCTGCTGGTTTTGTGTCCAAACTGGACAGATTTGCCAAAAACCCTCATATTTAATTTTGTGGTTTACAATGCACTCTGATTTGTCTGATGCCATTCAATACAATGGCGTCACAACAAAGTTGATTGGCATGATGGTGACGCCCCAGTGTTTCTAATATTATTAACTAAAACTAAAACTATTAAAAATTGTTTTCAGTAACTGAAATAAAGCTGACAGAAAATTAAATATAAATATTACATGCAAAACTCAAATGAAAATTAAAAACGCTGTCTTGGCAACTAACTGAAATAAATAAGTTTAAGCACTAAAAAATAAAAATGACGACAGCACATAACAAAATTACTAAAACTGAAAATAAAACAGAAAATATAAAAAATAAAGACTAATTTTAAATATTAATAAATACTATAATATTATATTAATAATACTAAAATAACACTAGAACACGCATAATTCCAGAGCTGTTTCACACTTTGAAGAGCTATGCATAAATGATCGGTTACTGGTGAAACATAAACGAGCCAAACTTTGACCCATTTGATATTTTGCAGAAGTCTCAAGATGTGTTCATAAAAAAAAAAAAAACCTTATGACACACCATCTTACAAAAAAAGTTTATGGCACAAGAGACGCACTGCAATGGTTCAAAATGTCAATCTGATGCTTATGCACATTGACCGACAATTAAAAACAGAGGTGATGTGTCCTACCGCTCCACTCCCTGGAACTTTGTTTGATTATCTGAGTACTTGAATAAACAAAATGACAAAAATCCACTCCCATCCTAGTGGATCCTTATGCAAATGTTTCATTGACTGCTGAATGAAAACACAAAAACATCAAAACAGTAGCTTCCAACAGATGAGGTACTGTGGTTTTCCTGCTGAAAACAGAGACTCCAGAGTTTCCACTGCAGGGCAGCATTCACTGGAATCCCATCAATCAATGGGACCTTATCTCTGCTGCAAGTGTTTGGCATACTTTGTGCAAATTTGCACAACACAAACAAACACACACACACACACACACACTCACTCACAAGTCTGGCACAGTCTGAAAAGACAGAACAAAGAGAAGACAATTTATTAATGACACGTTATCAATTTCCTCTCTGTTGGTAGCTAACAATTTTTTTTTTCACTTTTAGCATAACCAGTCTTGTTAACAAAAGCAGAGAGTGAGTACAGTGCCTGTCTGCAACAGTATCAAAAAGATCAGAAAGATGGCTGTTATTAGAACACTAGACAGGGATCATCTGATTTTGTCTAAAGAAAGAATAACACACTCATGAATGCTTTATTTATGAGGCTGACACAGTAGGCTTGTTTGAGATTAGCAGGTTCTGTGCATAACGATCACCACCAGGTGCATGCTGGGTAGAAATGCTGTCCGACTTGCTGTGATGTCAAAATACAAAATATAAAATATTTTCACAATAGCAAGGTTTTCAGAGCCAGGTGATGCAACTGCTTTCAGAAAGATGGCTGTTATTAGAACACTAGACAGGGATCATCTGATTTTGTCTAAAGAAAGAATAACTCACTCATGAATGCTTTATTTATGAGGCTGACACAGTAGGCTTGTTTGAGATTAGCAGGTTCTGTGCATAACGATCACCACCAGGTGCATGCTGGGTACAAATGCTGTCCGACTTGCTGTGATGTCAAAATACAAAATATAAAATATTTTCACAATAGCAAGGTATTCAGAGCCAGGTGATGCAACTGCTTTCCACCAAATGAGGAAACTAAAAGTATAATGGGAAATAATTTGCTTACAAGGGAGTTTAGTGGTTATTGCTTACTATTCTAAATATAGGTGGGTGTGTCTGTGGTTAGTAATTTGCATAACACACACCCAAGCCATAAGGGCATTCAACGCAAAAACCCCTCTACAGCCAACATTATTAACTGCAATTGTATCCTTTAACTGCAACTGTATGCTTTTTTTTTTCTCTGGAAAATGGAACATCCAGTACACAGCCACAAATTAGACAGTGTGACAAATATAACATAATAATAATAATAAATAAATAAATAAAAACAAAAAATATATTTTCTAATAATAAAATACTTTGATTTATCTTTATATTATCTAATCATATTTATTATGATAATTAATATAATCATATTTAAATTGTATTATTTAAATATATATATATATATAATTTTGTATTGAAAATATTATGTGTCATAGATGATTTGTCCTATTTGGTGTCCACATCAAATAAAATTTACAAAAGTGATGCACAGAAAACATTAAATGCAAGTAAAGTGTCTACTTCAATGTTTCAAATAATTTTTGTGAAAATAAAATGTCAAAATATGAGTGAAATAATGTTCCATCGTCACACAGCGTAACAGATATATTTATGTAAAAATGAAACAACATACTTATTCTGAGCTGGACTTATATTTATAATATAATATATACATATTTAAAGAGTTAGTTCACCCAAAAAACATTAATTACTCACTCTCATGTCGTTTCAAACCTGTAAGACCTTCGTTCATCTTCGGAACACAAATTAAGATATTTTTGATGGAATCTGAGAGCTCTCTGACTCTCCCATAGACAGCAATACAACTGAAATGTTTCCATGTCCAGAAACGTAGCAAGGAGATCTGTAAAATAATCCATGTGACATCAGTGGTTCTTCCGCAATTATACGAAGCTACAAAAAAACTTTTTGTGCGCAAAAGAAAAACAAAACTATATTCAACAATTCATCTCCGCGTCACCCTAGCGCCATTTTGGAGAATATCCGCTGGACGTATTCGGTGTCAGCTGCGTCACACGGATACGCTGTTTTCGTTCAGATCAAGTTGTTTTTTTTTCTTTTGCGCACAAAAAGTATTCTCGTAGCTTCGTATAATTGCGGATGAACCACTGATGTCACATGGATTATTTTACAGATCTCCTTACTACGTTTTTGGACTTGGGAACATTTCAGTTGCCTTGCTGTCTATGCAGGGTCAGACAGCTCTCAGATTCCATCAAAAATATAGCCGTTTTAGGGGGGCGTGGCAGAGTCTTAACTTTGATAAAGAATATCTCTTTGGTTTTGAGACTTTAGTCTTTGCAACTTCAGGGATCTTATCTATGCACAATCAGCTTGTAACACTCCAAAGAGAAAGGAAAACTTGAAATCGCATCATATGACCCCCTTTAATGACAGAATTTTCATTTTTGGGTGAACTATCCCTTTAAAAGAAAAAGTGATCATACTAAATTTTAATATATTTTAAAAGATTAAAAACTTGGTGCCACATAGGTAAAACCTTAGTGGTTTGAGGGATAATGCCAAAGATTGGTAAAGATTTAAAATGACAATTAATTTGTTTTTGGGGTCTGTACTGTGAATTTTAAATAGAGTCTTTTAATGATTCTCTAATGATCTCGCCTCTAATGATTCTTAGTGGGTGTCTTATGTAAATCATGGTAAAAAATTTTTTTTTGCTCAAAAAACTCTAGACCCATATAATTTTCACACAATATAATTTTTGTTGTTGTTTAAAAGTATATTTAAACAACAACAATTTAAACAACAATTGTTGTAATAGTTGCCATTTTAATAATATTCATGAGAATCCTAAATGATATACAGTAAAACGTAAGTTAAAAAGAATGCATTTTTGAAGCCCTACTGATGGGGCTATGGGAGTACATAAGACAATGGTTTGGAAACATTGGTATACTGCATTTACTTTGCAGTTGTCCTAGTACTAGTAAGCTAGTATTCCATTTCAAACATTCGGAGGCTCCTGGCCAGTGTCAATAAGCTCAGTATTGTGTCACAAATGTAGAGCCTGGTGTGCTGTTCCTCCCTCTGATATCAGACATGCATTTGTAAGTTCACACAAGCTCCTATTCAAACAGGGTCTCCATAAAAAGCCTCAGTGACGGATCTCTTACACTTGAGCAAGTCCTCAGTGTCGCACTTCAGCACATCAACAGCCCTGTATGTACAGAAAGCGGCCCACCGATGAACCTGTGAGGTCAGGAAAAACAGAACAGATTGTACACAGCTGCTCTCTTAGTATCTGCATACAAAAGCAGTTGGAGCAAAATGCCCTGTTGCTGCAAGAAATGGGTATTTAAACAATTCTAACTGAATTAGTTATAGAGGCTCTCCTACAAGACTATTGAATATGCACAAACACTACGTGTCATCTACGGTGTCAGCCAAAACGCACATGGTATAAAGTAAAGTTGACTTTTAAAAGCAGTACTCTTTTGTTATTATAAAGTGCTGTCATGAACCAGTAAAACAGCAATAGGAACAGCAACCAGCTGTGCTTTTAAATATTAATGCTCTTTTCTGCCTTTGTATGCTGACAGCCTAATTAGGAACTTATTAATATTCAAGCGCACAATCATTTTGGGTTAAAGCAATTCCAAAATGTACTCTCGTTTAACCTTTAAGACACAAAATGTGGATTTTAGTGGAGGCAGTGTTGTGTTTATCAGCAATGCTCTGGGTAAAGTAAACTTGATGATTTTTAACATAAGGCTCTTTTTTCCCCCATCAGATCGGGTTTTAAATGGCTTTGAGTAGCAGATGATTTGTTGCATTCAAATTTTTACACAAACGGTTATAGGTCAACCACAACCCCACTAAACAGATTTTTAGTTTCCAAAATACTGCATCATTCGTTGTTATAGATTAAAAAAAAAAACCCACCTCTAAGGCATATTTTTCTTGGCAAGCGCAATAACAGCTCCCTTGTTATAGGCACTATTATTGTCTGTCCCAACGCTCTCTTCTTCCTGTATATGTCATTCCATGCATTTTTCAGCACACACAAGCATATTCAATCAGAAACTGCTTCTCTATGCAACATGGCATTTATAGACCATCTTGTGCTATAAATACAAAGAGCAAAGGAAATAAAATGATCATAATTCTTGTATTTAAAGTCAACTTTATATCAAAATTGACACTTTTTACTTTCCTAATGCACATTCTGAGACTTACTGCCCGTAATTCATCAGTTGTGTCTACTCTTCACAGTTCAGACAATTCGCAATGGATGAAATCAAGGCACATCCTAAATTGAAATATATTAAAGTATATAAGTAAAATGGGTTGCAAACAGCATTTCATGCTGACATTAAAGGGGTCATGACATAGATTTAAAAAAATATATATTTTAATATGTTTCTTGATGTTCACCTATAATGTCAATTAAGTTATTTTTTGCACACAAAAAAAGTCATATATTTGCAAAAAGTATTATTTTCAACACTCAAACTGTCCAAAATGAACAATATCAGGAGGCGTGTCCCTTAAAGGGGTCATATGATGCTGCTAAAAAGAACATTATTTTGTGTATTTGGTGTAATGAAATGTGTTTATGTGGTTTAAGGTTCAAAAAACACATTATTTTCCACATACTGTACATTATTGTTTCCCCTCTATGCCCCGCCTTTCTGAAACGCGTCGATTTTTACAAAGCTCATCAGTCTGAAAAAGCGAGGTGTGCTCTGATTGGCCAGCTATCCAATGCGTTGTGATTGGCCGAA
>NW_015642049.1:789489-792779 GCF_001515625.1 Sinocyclocheilus rhinocerous | reverse complement strand
CATTATTTTTTCTCCTCTATGCCCCGCCTTTCTGAAACGCGTTGATTTTTACAAAGCTCATCGGTCTGAAAAGCGAGGTGTGCTCTGATTGGCCAGCTATCCAGTGCGTTGTGATTGGCCGAATTCCTCAAGCGTGTGACAGAAATGTTACATCCCTTACCAGCAGCAACAATACTACAGCGAGAATAAAAGTTACGCCTTCTTTCTTTGCGTGAACATTTGGGCGGCGTTATGCAAATCTTCCCACATAGTGACGTAGGTATGTGGGGGCGTGTTAGAACGAGCTGTTTTAGGTAGGTGTGGCTGACTCTTAACTTTTATAAAGAATATCTCTTTGGATTTGAGACTTTAGTCTTTGCAACTTTACAGATCTTCTTTATGCACCAAGAGCTTGTAACACTCCAAAGAGAAAGGAAAAATTTAAATCGCATCATATGACCCCTTTAAGGCTTGTCAGTAAATGGCCACTGTTGTGATTGGCAAATGCAACTGCATGAAAAAAAATAAAAATGTATTATTCATATAAAGCTACATCCTCTTTACTCTTTCATTTGTCCAGTTGTCGGGAGTAGCTCAAGATTGTGAAAGTAAACAAGCATCTGTATACAGAGCAGATAGCGTCAGTGATTATAATGGGTTCTATCTGCTTTTAAAGTGATGCTCGCATCTGGTCAGCCGTTAAGTGATTGAACACCAGTGGGGAGCCTGTGATGTGATGACGTAAAATTATTTGTCAATTACTTGGTCTAGAAGTACTCATATGCAAATGCCTTTTCCCTGTGTGACCTCACAGATTCCTCAATATCCAATTGAGCCATTTTTGTCGCTTGGCTAAATAAATTTTTTGTCAAACTTTTTGTACTTATGAGGACGTTTTAAGCTATGAAACTTACAGGATGTTTTAATGGTACAAAAACCTCTTATAAGTCAAAAGATCAAATTAGATTTTTCATGTCACAACCTCATTAAAGACAACTGTCACGTTACAGAGATTTAATGTAAATTCTGTTTTCAGTTATACTCTAAAGTCCCTGATCCCCATCCATTTTCATATGATAAACAGCATCTTGGACATTCTGCTAAGTGTTTTTGTGTTCTACACAAGAAAGTAAGTTGTATGGGTTTGGAGCGCCATGGAAGTTTTTGGATGAACTTTCACTTTGACAAAATGTCTATGGTCATAATATACGAGTCGATCTGTTTAGATACAAGTCAATTCTACTCTGTTCTATTCTTAATATCAACATTCCTGTCCTCACAAGCCATCTAAAGCGTTTTATCTCTCCACTTATATTTGATTTATATCATGGCTTTTGTATTTCACTCTGAGCTCCTGTATGTCATTTTTTTTTTTACATCCAGTGGTAAGCACAAACCCACACGGTTCTGTTTTCTTTTCCTTCCCCCTGCTGTCAATGCGCTGTCACACACGATAAGCACAAGAAGTGAGACACCCGCACACATCACGCTGCTGAGACGCTGGAAAAAAAGAAAAGAAAAAACTAATACAGCCTCCTAAACCTGCTCTGCTCCCATCTCTCCTTCATTTAGAATGCGCTTAGAGTGACGGCCGTGTAGCAGACAAGAAAACAGTGTTGCTCTCATCACGGCAATCTAGTTTAGTGGAGCATGACATCATTTGCGTCAAAAGTGTTCTTTTATCTAACATTTCAACACAGGCAAAACTGAAACAGAGTTGTATGAGCATAGAAGATAAGCATGTTTACTGAATAACATTAATACTTAAAATTATATCTATGAAATGATTAAATGATATTACATCATTTATTTGTTTACATATTTTATATTTCATATATCTTAAAAGTTTTTACAATCTTTCTTATTACAATTACATCAAGCTCTGCAATCTGGAAATGTGGATATCGCGTGCGCCATAACACCAACAGCAGAACGGTTATCCAAACAACAAAAAAATGTGCAACACTCGCGTTACAGTGTGTGTATTCACACACATACTTGATGCTATCTACCTTTACATTAGTGACAGTAACTGGGCTGTTAGCTGTTAGCTGCAGAGCTAATGTTAAAGCCACATTCTAAGGATAACAAGCTAGGTAACCATATACAGTAAAGCAACAAAATTGTATAGCGTTAGTTGACTTACTTGTCCGAGGTTTGTAGCTGAGCCAAGGAGAGTTGGTACTGATCCAGACTTTATTTTCAGACGTTCAGCAAGGCCAGCTCTGTATTGGCCCAAGTTGAGGAAACAGTCGTCGGTGAAATGTTTGGCGCAGACATACAAAACTTTGGGAAGTTGTGTCGGCGCATTACCAGAGAAAATAAAATTAACCCACTGTTTCTTCATAGGCTCGGATGAAGGAACTAAAAAAATACTTCGGTGTTCATTTGTACATCCAAACACTGAGCAACTGCCATGCTTCGCTCGTTTGCAAGCCATGATGTCTCTCGAGGAAAAAAAAAATATTGCACTCGCCTCGCACAGTAGTAGCTCATTTTCTCATGGGCGGGCCAAATTCTCTGGGCGGGCAAAGCAGAGAAAGGGGAGATAACTTTTCCCCGTATGACGACATAAAGGGAAGATTCCAGATTGGGCCATCTGAGCTTTCATTTTCTCAAAGGCAAAGCAGGATACCCAGGGCTCGGTTTACACCTATCGCCATTTCTAGCCACTGGGGGACCATAGGCAGGCTAGGGGAACTCATATTAATGTTAAAAAACCTCATAAAGTGAAATTTTCATGCCATGGGACCTTTAAACTATGGGATGAGAACAAAAAATGAACTGAACTAAATAATGACATGACTGTCTTCTATAAAGCTGAATTGTTTATATACATTTTGAAAGATGGACACTGTTAATGAACTGAATTGAATCAACAATGAACTGACTCAAGCTGAATAACGACTTGGGCTGTGTACTAACACTAATTTCACGATTTGATTCGATTTTGATTCACAAGTTTGGGATTTGATTTGATTCCGATTTCTATTCGATATCAATTATTTTGGATTTATATAAGGTACAGTGCATGGCAAATTTTCTCAAGGAAAAAAAAATCCCTCAACTAATTCTGTAAAATACTACAGTTAGTACTACATTACTATAATATTGAAGGTTAAAACTGAATTTTATACAAACACTTAAATTACACTCAATTAAGTTTTATAATAATACAATTACAATACCAACTTTACAATGACAATTATATTTCTACTCCAAATTCGTTTTTTGAAATATAAACATTTAAATGGTGTCTGTAGTAAAAACTTGACGGATTTATTCAAACATAAATTAAATATTGAAGAACA
>NW_015642049.1:780969-789307 GCF_001515625.1 Sinocyclocheilus rhinocerous | reverse complement strand
ATAGAAGATAAGCATGTTTACTGAATAACATTAATACTTAAAATTATATCTATGAAATGATTAAATGATATTACATCATTTATTTGTTTACATATTTTATATTTCATATATCTTAAAAGTTTTTACAATCTTTCTTATTACAATTACATCAAGCTCTGCAATCTGGAAATGTGGATATCGCGTGCGCCATAACACCAACAGCAGAACGGTTATCCAAACAACAAAAAAATGTGCAACACTCGCGTTACAGTGTGTGTATTCACACACATACTTGATGCTATCTACCTTTACATTAGCGACAGTAACTGGGCTGTTAGCTGTTAGCTGCAGAGCTAATGTTAAAGCCACATTCTAAGGATAACAAGCTAGGTAACCATATACAGTAAAGCAACAAAATTGTATAGCGTTAGTTGACTTACTTGTCCGAGGTTTGTAGCTGAGCCAAGGAGAGTTGGTACTGATCCAGACTTTATTTTCAGACGTTCAGCAAGGCCAGCTCTGTATTGGCCCAAGTTGAGGAAACAGTCGTCGGTGAAATGTTTGGCGCAGACATACAAAACTTTGGGAAGTTGTGTCGGCGCATTACCAGAGAAAATAAAATTAACCCACTGTTTCTTCATAGGCTCGGATGAAGGAACTAAAAAAATACTTCGGTGTTCATTTGTACATCCAAACACTGAGCAACTGCCATGCTTCGCTCGTTTGCAAGCCATGATGTCTCTCGAGGAAAAAAAAATATTGCGCTCGCCTCGCACGGTAGTAGCTCATTTTCTCATGGGCGGGCCAAATTCTCTGGGCGGGCAAAGCAGAGAAAGGGGAGGTAACCTTTCCCCGTATGACGACATAAAGGGAAGATTCCAGATTGGGCCATCTGAGCTTTCATTTTCTCAAAGGCAAAGCAGGATACCCAGGGCTCGGTTTACACCTATCGCCATTTCTAGCCACTGGGGGACCATAGGCAGGCTAGGGGAACTCATATTAATGTTAAAAAACCTCATAAAGTGAAATTTTCATGCCATGGGACCTTTAAACTATGGGATGAGAACAAAAAATGAACTGAACTAAATAATGACATGACTGTCTTCTATAAAGCTGAATTGTTTATATACATTTTGAAAGATGGACACTGTTAATGAACTGAATTGAATCAACAATGAACTGACTCAAGCTGAATAACGACTTGGGCTGTGTACTAACACTAATTTCACGATTTGATTCGATTTTGATTCACAAGTTTGGGATTTGATTTGATTCCGATTTCTATTCGATATCAATTATTTTGGATTTATATAAGGTACAGTGCATGGCAAATTTTCTCAAGGAAAAAAAAATCCCTCAACTAATTCTGTAAAATACTACAGTTAGTACTACATTACTATAATATTGAAGGTTAAAACTGAATTTTATACAAACACTTAAATTACACTCAATTAAGTTTTATAATAATACAATTACAATACCAACGTTACAATGACAATTATATTTCTACTCCAAATTCGTTTTTTGAAATATAAACATTTAAATGGTGTCTGTAGTAAAAACTTGACGGATTTATTCAAACATAAATTAAATATTGAAGAACAGTATATTCTAGCTGACTAGCGAGTTTATGGTCTCAAATATGTTTTTTCTGAGGTAAATGTGACGTTTCGTGACACAGTTTACAATCTGTTATACTGACGTCTTTCCACGGTTGAAACATTGATTGAGCAATTACATGAGACAGGATATGGATTTCGGTAAGTTGTAGTCTTTCTTTTAACATACCTTCATATGTTCATGTTTCATTCATTCAGGTTTATTTTGTGCTGTAACTAGTATTAAAGCGGAGGAGATGATCAGTTCACATGTGCTTCGCACTGCCGCTTCTCTTGAACTGAGGCACTACAGCGATCTGTCACTCTACATTAAACAACGCCAAAAAGTTATTTATTGTTTGAAAATTGTAATAAAATGGACAGAATTTGAAATCTGGAACATTTCACAGAACATTTAGATATCCAAGTTAACTCACCTTTATTTATGTGACGATTCATACAATACAGATTGTTTCAAAGCAGCTTCACGATAATAAACAAGAAAATAACAGAATCAATGATGCAAGCAAACTTCTTCAAACATGAAACAAATTCTTCTGTAAAGAGCTCTAAAAAGACAATAGTGTCATTATTCAGTTCAAATCAGTTCAGAGTTGATTCTGTTCAGTTAGGCGATTCAGTAAAGTGATTCTCCTAAGCCTGTACACATTTTAAGTTATATGGGCAAAAACTAAATAAACTAAAGCTTGCTAAAGCCTTCTGGGTGGTAACCAGTAATGTAGAATAAACTGTGCATTTTGGAGATACCTGAGTGGCCTTACTGTACAGAAATACACATGCAACGAGCTATTTTTAAATGGTGTCAGAGGAAGGAAAGACTAACAATTCAGAGAGGGAAATAATTGTTCCTTAACATGTCAAATCACTAATTACAAAAAACAGACACTTCTGACTACAGTGGAGTGTCTCAAATATAGCTATACAGATTAAATATAATGAATGAAATACACTTGAATTAAGCATGCACTGTACAGTGTATTCATTACATTGAGGGAAAACAGAATGTAGTATAACACTCTATAATCTATGCACTATACACTACTAAGATTTTTTGGTTATGTTCTATCCAGATTATATTCAAACGACCCAGACCAACTAGCTGAGAATCAGCAGCACAACATAGAGGCCTACAACAGCTTATAGAGACCTCAAACTGTATATGGTTCAGAGCAGTATGTATTATAAAGAGAGGTCTTACAACACGTTTTGTATTATACAGCAGTAAACTGTTCAATATGCAAAAGGCTATGTTGGCTTACTATAAACTACAGATAAGTCATGCTAGTATAGAGTTAGGTATTATAAATCAAAATACTAAAGACTAGAAGTCATGAAGTAAATTCTATACAGCAGAATGTAATATAGTAAGCATATATTATGGAGAAGTATAGATTAATGACTATACAATTCAATGGTAGTCATATATTATATAGCACTATAGACAATAGAGATAACATACAATATAATATATAGATGACAGATAGAACATAGAACCGTATATACTAATATTATACTAATAAAGAAGTGAAGCAGGAGACCATATACAGTAGATTAATCACAGAGGAGAATGTTTTTTCATTACTACATAGAATTTGCACAGAATATACTGTTGAGAAGGAAAACAGCACATAGAACAGATAATTACACTTTACTGACTATAGAAAACCAAGACAGTACATAATTTAGACTACTAAGTCATGCATTATTAAAAAGCACGGTTTACTTTAGACTAGAAGTCATGCAGTATACACTATAGCAGACTGTAATAACGACTATAGTAGTGTTATACATTGAAGTCATATACTGTTTTGTCAATGGAAAGAAATCATACAACACACAATACACTAAAGAGCAGTATATACTAATGGCAATAGAGAAGTGAAGCACTTGACTATAGAGAAAGCAGAATGTACTTTAGACTATAATGACCTCATGCAGAATATACTATAGAGATAAAGAAGTAAATCAGCATATAGAATAGAGGAGTACACACTATTGACTGGAGAGGAGGCATACAGCGGTACAGAATGAAGTGTAGCAGACAATAGAGAAGGCATGCAGTGCTGTACAGGGACTCCCACCTGCAGTGGAATTCCAGTCAAACTTCTCACCCACGCTCAAAGTTTCCGTGAGCTGATTGCTCTCACCATGGAGCCCTCACAACAACAACATGTCAAAACTTCCTCACGACGCCACAACATCCCCTCGTTCTCGACACGCCGCTGATGTCTTCTTCACACGCACGGTGAGAGGTTTTTAAATCCAACTCAGGTGGAGCATATCGTGAGGTGATTCAATTTCACGTTGGTTTAAAGGTTGTGTGGGACCATCTAAGGCGGTAGACGCTTATGTCCACGCGCTGTGCAGCGCCGCCCGTCGGCCTCGAGTAAAACTGCAGCGCCTCCTCTCCTTCCTACTCTCCAATGTTCACAGCTCGGCCGGAGCCCGTCGTCTTCCCGGCTCCATTTCAACTGGATTTTTAACACTCCTAACCACACCAGATCAGGACAGGACCGCGTCTAAGGTAAAAAAGAAGCTCTAAGGGTCTCGTAGAGTCCACAATAGGCGGGGTAACATCGTCCTTTCTTAGTGTTTTCAGGTCTGAAGAGAGGGGAGCTCGAAACTGACTTCACGCATCAGTTGGTACACCATGCTGATACTGGAGTGCCTCCTACCATAACAAACCTCTTACAAAGGATTTTAAAAGATCCATTCTGAATCTTGTCGCCCCGGCGTGCGTTAAACGACTCGATTTTTCCTCGCAATCCGCTCGCGATATCGCCTTGTTCTCCTAAAGTGAAGGGGGTGGACATGCTGCGAATAGGTGCAATTATTGCTTTCCTTTGCAGTTCTTGAAATCTCCTTCTTCTCAGCGCTAGATTCTGCTGGAACCGCCGTGTGTTTTTCTCGTTTACTCTCATAAGCTCAGCCGCTTGCACCTATTCAGCAGATGGAAAGCGAAAAAACTCAAGGCTCTTTTCGCGGAGGAGGGTTTTGCGAACGCGTGATGGTCGCTGCAGCTTGTAACATTAAGCGCAAAACTGATACAATGTATCGCGGATCCATGTGAAACGTCATAATGGTTGCAACAATGTTGCCGCTGCGCTATTTACAAATACTATCAGCTCAGTCGCTTATGGATTGAGTCGGTGTGTGTGTGTGTGTGTGTGTGTGAGAGAAAACGTGGACGTTTTGTCCTTTAGCATGACAACAGTTAGATGTAAATGGATCGGATCATCTATACGTTTGCTTGTGTTTTCAGAGTCCAAATACTGTTGATTCATTTTGATTGTTGCTCTCATGGCAAGCCGTTTTCGCGTTTATTCCTTACAACTAACAAATACCTCTTTTATGTTTACTAGTACTTCTTTTAATTACCAGTGTAAGTAATCCAACACTGATTAGTAGCTTCATTAGTTACTAGTGTTTATTCATTACTTGCATTCATTCCTGTAGTAACTATTCCATTGTTAACTAGTAGCGTATTTTTGCAATTAAATTCAATGGGAATCGCAATCGGTGATTCATATATTAGCTATTCACTTCCAACAAGCATTCCAGCAGTTGCAGGTAGTGGTACCTATTCCAGTTTTTCTAGGGCCTGTTTATTAGTTTCTTAGAACTATTCAAATAGTTGCACCTATCTATTCCACTTTTCCTTAAAGGCCTATTTGTTTGAGACTAGTGTGTGTGTTCCTTAAAGGCCTGTTTATTAGAGACAGTTGTTACTTGTAGATTTAGATTTTTGCATTTGGCGGATGTTTTCATCCAAAGTGACATGCATTGCATTAAAGGTACACACTTGTTATCGCTTCTTATACTGGTAACATCTTTAATCTCACTAAATTTTAATTGAACTATAAATTAGCCATTCTGACTAGTGATCACTTACGACATTTACTAGTAGAAATTGGTATAGATACTAGTGTATCTAATAAATAAGTCATAGTAAAGCTGAAATGGACAAAAATAGATATAGAAATAAGTGTTAAATAAGCTTGCCATGATATTCTGATTGTTTGTAGAAATACTCTAAATGAAGTTTCTGTGATATGTCACTTTGTGTTTGCGTACCCTACCAGCATACCCTCTTCGCTTCTTTTTGTGTTTAGAAATGTAAGGGTTAGGGTTCCAGGCGGCGTTGAGGTTAGGGTTGAAGTTTCCACTGAGCAAATTTGAGATTTGCTTAAACCCCAGGAGACTCCTGTGATCGCAGTCAGCCCTGGTTCAGAACCTCTTGTTGTCATTTACAAAGGTGGAAAATGTCCAGTGAAAGACAACGGTCAGATGATGAAAGTCCCAGCACCAGCAGCGGTAGTTCCGATGCGGATCAGAGAGATCCTCCGGTGCCAGAACCAGAAGAACAAGAGGAGCGAAAACAACCCACGCCTCCACAACAGCAGAAGAAGTCCACCAAACTGTCCAGCAAAACAACAGCCAAATTATCCTCCAGTGCGAAGAGGTAACGATCTGTTTTGCCTTTGAGGATTCAATGCCCTTTTTTTGTGATTCTGGCAAATCTTCTGTCAACACATTTAACTGTTTTTTATCACATTTTGTGCATTCAAGTTCATTTTCACAATGTGCCAATTAACAGGTTTAGCATCTGTGCTCCGTACTTGAGAATAAAAGCGCTAAGCTTAGATAATTACTTAACTGCATGAGCAAAGAAGCCGTGTGATCGGCTTATATTTAATTTCAACGAACCACACCATGTTTACTTCGCAAAAGTTCTTTTGAGGCATCCCAGAACTTCTAAGTAAAGTTATTTGAGGAACAAGAGAAGTGAATCAAATCCATCTGCCTCGTGGATACTAGTAAATACAGCAATTCTACCCTCAAATTTCATTGGCACTGAAAAAAAAAAACAGTAACCAATCAATCCACATCAGTGCTCATTAAAACACCATAGACTTTCTCAGTGTGGGTGGAATGACAGATCAAAAAAACAAACTGTTATTCTTAGAAAATGTCAAAAATCCTGCCCTGGCTCCTTTACACGCTGTTGATAATGCTTTAGTAACAGCACCAGAGCTGTGCATTAAAGCTCTTGTCAAATATGCCCGAGAACACCCCCCTCCCACCCTCTGCCTCATTTGCATATAAGCTTGAAAATAAAATCTTTTGCGCTTAAAGTGACTTAAACCCGCCGATGAGGGACCGGGTGTGAGCTAAGGGGAGCGGGCTTTGAGCTGAGGTGAAGATCAGCGGTGGGCAATGGAGGGAAAGGCAGAAACGAGCACGGCAAAGTTTTCCTGTTATGGGATTCGGGTTATGCCTCCGAGAACAAAGAGGAAGCAGCCATGTTAGCTGTGCTGAAGGGAGAGCCAGCCGTGCAGTAAATGCAGCAGAGGTAGAGGGCAGTGTAATTCCCTGGCTGCTTGCAATTCTCACAGCTTTCTCTCCATCTCTCCCTTTCTCTCTTCTCTCCCTCGCAGAATCCAGAAAGAGCTTGCAGAAATCACTCTGGATCCTCCACCCAACTGCAGGTATGTTGTTTAAGCGTGCTGTCGTATATTATTCCTTTATGGGCTGGTTTGAGAAAGGTTCACTGTGGGAAAGAATCGACTTTTAGCACCAGCTGTTGGAGTTTTTAGACTCGTTTTAAACTGATGGACTCACTCAGGACAGATGTGGCATTTTGCTCCTCGGCTTCAAAGAGTTAGGAAGGATAGTGTTTTTTTTTTTTTTTCTTCCTCTGTGCATTATTGTTGCTGATGTTCCTGTGGTCTTGTTTTTAATAATATGGCAGATGCTGCTCTGAAACGTATGGCTTTGATTACACATCCTCATGCTGAACTTACTGCTGAACCCCCATCTGTTTTAATGAGCTGACCTAGAGATGCCAGAACAAGACGAGGGAGCTTTTAAAATTCCCTCTTTAGCTCTTTTTTATGCTTTGAAGGACGCTCGTTTTCTGATTGTTTCTTGGTGATTTTTAAAGTCCTTTCATTAGGTGGATTTTTATTGGAAGAGTCTTCTCTGGTTTGTAATATTATTAACAGTCTGTGTTGGATATGTGTTTTGGCTTTCTGTAATATTGGAAGAGATTTATGCTTATTGATTTATGCCTTTCAAACAAGATTTTATAGACGTTGTGTCATGTATTGGCTCTATCTGAGGTGGCTTGATAGTGTGCATTTATTGGGATCATATTTTAGTGATAGACTGGTCATTTTGAGATTATCAGCATTGGTTGTCAACTGAGCATTTGGCAGAAAACAGTCTGCAGTTCATTTTGAGGTCAAGTAAGAAATTGATACTTTTATTCAGAAAGGATGTATTACAGAAATCGTTCATAACATTACAAATGCCATCACAGGAATATATTAAATTTTTTTAAATTTATTAAGATAGAAATGCAATATAAAAAAGAAACCGAAAGCACGCACGTGATGGAGATTTACCGCTGATTACAGAACCGGCTTTCTGACAAGATGCGTGTTAAATATCGCATGCGATTTATCGTGCAGCCCTAGTTTAAACTGTAATAATTTTTCACAATATTACTGTATTTTTGATTAAAAAAATGCTCCCAGCATAAGAGATGTCTTTCAAAAACAGAAAATAAATAAATAAAAATAAATAAAAAAGTACAGACCTCTAACTTTTGAACAGTAGTGTATATTTCAGCCGCTGTAGTTTTTGGCATTGAAAAAAAACACATTGGTTGATGAGTGTTCCATTTAAATCAGAAGACTACAGAGGGTAGTCCGGACTGCTGAGCGAATCATTGGTAC
>NW_015642049.1:776054-780823 GCF_001515625.1 Sinocyclocheilus rhinocerous | reverse complement strand
ATTTCAAGGATTTGCCACTGATGATTCAAACGCGAGTTTTGAGCAGTGTAGAGTAGCGCTTGTTGTTTGTCATTTCTCCGATCACAAATGCAGACATGGTTTGATGTTTACGCTGCGCAATGCAACGCGTAAAAAGACAGTATAAGTCATTATAATCCGTAATTATGTCCCCACTGGATGCAACAAATGCCTAGTTTATAATGGGTTTTAATGTTTTTGTCTTGTCACACCGGCCGGGACAAGGCATCACAATATGGCAAGGGGCATAACATTTCCGTCACACGCTTGAAGTATTCGGCCAATCACAACGCACTGGATAGCTGGCCAATCAGAGCACACCTTGCTTTTCAGACCGATGAGCTTTGTAAAAAATCAACGCGTTTCAGAAAGGCGGGGCATAGAGGAGAAACAATAATGTACAGTATGTGGAAAATAATGTGTTTTTTTTTACCTTAAACCGCATAAACACATTTCATTACACCAAATACACAACATAATGTTCTTTTTAGCAACATCATATGACCCCTTTAAATGTAGAGTTTCGGTGGAATCTGAATCCTAAAAAAATCGTATACCTCCTGTGTAACAAATGCATTCAGCCTTGTTTCTTTTTGTTAATTTAGCAGTCAAGAAGAGTGCTAGAGTGTCTCAGTTACCCAACATCAGATAAAGCTGAGTGCAAGTACAATGTCCAAAAGCAGGCATTGAATACAGCAAGTTCATTTGATCCAACGTCATGTCAGAAACTTCTCCGGCAACTGGTCTCAGCTCGGTTGACAGGTCATACACTACTGACTCTACACACTAAGGCTGATAAAGCACAGTGGATCCAAAAATGTACCATGGTATGATATTGTGTTTTTACATATTTTAGCACCTGACCTGGATGACAGTGTGCTGCTGTTCAGCACAGTTTATGCGGTGTGACGTCAAGCGTAAAAGCAATGCACTGATGCATGAGATTCATTGTTTTTAAAACATTTACTGAAATTTGACAGTTTCATTCTGTCATATTGATGTTTAAAAAAGTCATTTATATTTTTAACATAGCAGATTTTAATTACCATCGAAGCTTAACAAGTATGAAATGTAAGAAATATAACAGCTTAAATTTGGGTGTGTTCATTAAATGTAAAATATGGAAGTGGAAAGACTAAAATAGTATTTTCTTGTAAAACATACTCTTAATATTCTAAAAATATTTTTACAGTACACAAAATATTGTATTGCTTCAGAAGAACTGAAATATAGTGAAATCATGAGTCTTATTTGCCACTTTTATGATTCTTTTATGGTGATTTTTTTTATCCTTTTTGAAGCCTGAAAACTTGAGTCACTATTTATTGTGATTGAAATAAAAAATAGCAGCCAGGATGAGATTCTCTCCCCTTTTGTGTTCCACAGAAGAAAGTAAGTCATACGGGTTTCGAACAACTGGAGAATTTTAAATTTTTGGGTGAACTGTTCCTAAGAGCAAATGTTCAGAAATGGAAATGTCATGCTTTTTTGAGAGGGCACAACACAGCGTGCGCTCTGCCAGCCGTGAGATCAGTTCAGCAGCTTGGAGCCGTGAGCCAGAGATGCTGATAATGGTAATTGACAATGCAGGGATTTGGTGGCTTTTCATGGTCTGATCTGTGCAGCCACACAGTTCAGCACACTGAGATGTTTATCCCTTAACGTTCATCATTAGCTCCCTCACTGGCTCTTTTCTGAGACAGCATTTCCCTTGAGCGCAGTTTACCTGGAGGCTGACATATTATCCTGATTTGTTGGTAATGTGCCACATCACATAGTATCTGTGGGAACATATCACATATCACTCTGGGCTTGAGTTTATTTCTTACAGTAGGTCTGGGCTTCATTACTTGAATGAAATAAATTCATGTCATTCCAAACCTGCATACTGTTCTTTTTCCTGGGAAGAAAAAAAAGTAGGCATTTTTTAAAAGTATTTTCTAAGTAGCTCTTGCCATATGACATTTATAGTGACCAGATGCTTTCAATGCTTTCTAAAAGGATTAAAGGAATATTTTCAATTTGTTGAAAATGTGCTCACCCTCAGGCCATCCAAGATGTAGATCATTATTGGAACAGCATAATTTCAGCAACAATCAGCTTAATCAAAACCGATTCGGAGTAATTTAGCTTTACATCACTTGCTCACCAATGGAACCTCTGAAGTGAATGGGTGCCATCAGAGTCCAAACCGCTAATAAAAATGATATTACTGATTAGGGCTGCACGATAAATCGCATGCGATATTTAACGCGTATCTTATCAGTAAAGCCGGTTCTGTAATCAGCGGTAAATCTCCATCACGTGCGTGCTTTCACATTGAGCAGCATTAACTACACAGAGCCGTTGTTCACTGACGTGCTGCGCAAAACCACGTTCATATTCGCGCGATTTTTTGCGAGATTTTTTGGAGATTTACCGCTGATTACAGAACCGGCTTTCTGACAAGATGCGCGTTAAATATCGCATGCGATTTATCGTGCAGCCCTATTACGGATAGAGGACTTGTAATTTATCTGGAAGCAACGGTTTGAAGTTAAAAATGTATTGATGGAATTTTGCTTCACAAGATGTAATTGATGGACTGGAGTCATGTGGATTAATTGAGGATTATTGTGATGATTTGTTTTTTTATCAGTGGTTTGGACTCTCATTCTGACGGCACCCATTCACTGCAGAGGATCCATTGATGAGCAAGTGATGTAATGCTAAATTTCCATGAATATCTCAATTGGAGGTGGGAGGTCGCAAGTCTCTCTTCAAAGATTCTAAATCAATTCTGGAAACTTCAGAATTACATAAGATATGTACTGTGAGAAATGTGCTTGTTCTTGACAATATGTAGTTTGTGTTTCAGTTTTTTCTTTTCTAAATGCTCTACGAATGCATAATGCTTTAAGGACAGGACAAAACATCTGATATGTTAAAAGGGATCCGTGCATTAGTGTGAATGCAGCCTTTAAATCCTGCCGTCTATCATCAGTAATAATCAAACAGTAATAATGCTGAGAAAAAGAAAAAAAAAGCCATCACTGTGCTTGTCAGGAAAACTTTCAAATACTGAAGGCACTGTTTTGTTTTTTGCTTATAATGTGTTTTTTGTTCTGTTTTGTACTTAAAATTTACTTGTAAGTTTGAATCTGTATTTAGTTAATATTTCTTAACATAAAATTGTTTTGATTCATTATTAATTTATAAGTATTTTAAAATAGCTAAATGTGATATTCAACAACGAAAAAATGTAGATCAAGAATCGTTTTGGAACTGGATTGTGATTCCCAAATTCAGAATCATATCATGAGGTGCCTGCTAGATTGAGCACGACTCATTTGCACAGTACGCAGGGGCTTTGAGACAAATGTTTTGGGTGAGATATTCTTTTAATCAGGCAGCGCTCTGGTGTTTCTGTCATTTTTCCGTCAGAGATTGATAGTGTAAACTGTGCTTTTGTCACTGGTTTCACGCTGCTGTTGTAATAACTGTTTAGGCAGGCGCAGTTATGCTAACGTGTTTGAAACGATGTGTTCCAGCATGACTAAAGGGGAAAATGGTTATGGTGATTCACTTAGAGAAACATTCAAATACTTCTGTGTTCAGGTGCTGCCTGACTTTCTGCATTTTCCTGCAAATCTCTGTCCAGCCAGTCAGCCACTCGCCCTGTCGCTGTGATTTACAGCTCGATTCTTCCTAAGAAGCAGATTTTTAACAGCGATGTGGAGAGCGCTCTATGAGTTTTTAAGCAATCTATTAAAATTCATGCCATGGAGCGAGATGCCGATTGCTTCCCGGCATGAATTTGCATGTCTTCATAAAAATAAACAGTAAAACTCAAATCGCCTCTAAAGATGAATGATGGGTACTAGTTGAAGCCTTGCGTCCATGCTGAACAGGCAGAAAGAGGAAGCACTGCAAAAAGAAAGAAAAAGAAAAAAAAGATAGTTTCAGCAAAGCTACTTCCAGATAAAATTGCATTTGTTTATATTCTCAGCTGTTTAACTTCAGTTGTGGTTTATGGTTTGAATTGTCACATTTGTGAAAATATAACATGTAAGGGTTGTAAATAATTCCCCTAAGGCTCTTAATAACCAGAGTATGTTTAAGGAAGTAAGAGGCTTTGACATGAGTTTGCTTGGTGTGTTACAGTATGTCTGTTTAGCTGTGTTTATCCCTGCCTGGTGTGTGTGTGTGTTACACCTTGCAATATAGCTATTTTTCAGCCTTTTTGATGATATTACTTGTATCTCTTATCCTGGTTGAAAGCTTGTTTTTTTTGTTTGTTTTTTGTTTTGTTTTTTTGCAGAGTAAATGTGGTTTAAAAATAATCAAAGCACGCATTCCAAAGCATGCAAAATTCAATTTGACACCTTTTAAAAGAACTAAATAATTGCATTTTTGCCGCTGAGGTTTAAAGGGGTCATATGATGCTGCTAAAAAGAACATTATTTTGTGTATTTGGTGTAATGAAATGTGTTTATGCGGTTTAAAGTAAAAAAAAACACATTTTCCACATACTGTACATTATTGTTTCTTCTCTATGCCCCGCCTTTTTGAAACGCGTCGATTTTTACAAAGCTCATCGGTCTGAAAAGCGAGGTGTGCTCTGATTGGCCAGCTATCCAATGCGTTGTGATTGGCCGAATACCTCAAGCGTGAGACGGAAATGTTACGCCCCTCACATACTGTTGATGCCGTAAAAAAAAATAATAATACTGTTGATGCCGTGTCCGGCCGGAGCGACGAGACATAAACAT
>NW_015642049.1:775618-776004 GCF_001515625.1 Sinocyclocheilus rhinocerous | reverse complement strand
CAAGACCTTAAACAGTCCATTCATGCTCGAAAACCCTCCAATGTGGCTGAATTAGGGATGTTCATTTCGGTTATTTTTCCTAACCGACAACCGAAGCTCGTTAACCGACAAGATTATTTTAAATTAGAATTGAATTAAATTAGAAAGGATAAGTGTCTGTGACCCGTTAAAAATACTAACATTTGTTTCCCGGGGATTAATTGTACATGCGCAAAAAGCAGCAAACAACAGAACATGAGGATCCACATGGTCACGCACCTGCAGCGCTTCTGCGAGCGGAGAAAAACGAGCAGAAAAACATAGATTTAAATATGTAGTAAAATCTGTGCCGTTTAGTGTTATCACAGTACCGCCGTGATGTTATGCAAAACATTTTGTTTTACGTG
>NW_015642049.1:768093-774881 GCF_001515625.1 Sinocyclocheilus rhinocerous | reverse complement strand
TTAAAAAATACTAACATTTGTTTCCCGGGGATTAATTGTACATGCGCAAAAAGCAGCAAACAACAGAACATGAGGATCCACATGGTCACGCACCTGCAGCGCTTCTGCGAGCGGAGAAAAACAAAAAAAACTATGTAGTAAAAAATATGTAGTAAAATCTGTGCCGTTTAGTGTTATCACAGTACCGCCGTGATGTTATGCAAAACATTTTGTTTTACGTGGATATTGGAACGCGAGTGAAGTAGGCTACATAATAAATAATAATTTGCCATTCAAATACATCGCAAATACGGAAACATTTGATTTTGTGTCGAATGAGAGACCCAACGTTGGTTTCAGTTTCGTTTTAGCCTAAATGAATTGGTTTTGGCTTGTCGTTTATATTGCTAGCTTCTTATATTTTTAATTCTTGTTCTTTTCTAAATACTGTTAATTGAAAGGCTTTTTTGTGGAGTGAGGGGAACTAAAATAGCCTAGCTAGCTATGTTTACAGTGTTTATTATAATGTTTGTAAACATTTCGCGTCGGCATTAGGCCTATTTCTGAATTAAATAATAAAATGCGACTTATACGTGACTTATGTTTTTTTTTTTTTCTCTCTAAAAAACTAATTTTTTGTACGCATAGCGTATTTTAACCATGCAGCAAATCTTTTTAAATATTTTTGATAAATTACTGAAAAAAAAAAAATAAATACATTTTTAAACCGTTTAACTGATTGTATTAATCGGTCAAAATTATATACGGTCGGTTAACGGTTAACCGGTTAAAGTGAACATCCCTAGTTTAAAGCAATAAAATAATTGTGGAATAAAATAATGACAGTGTTTGTTGATTTATATATTACCAACAAAATATTGCATAAACAGTAAATATTGCATTTTGGCCAGCCCTAGTATGTGTGTTTGTGCTGTTCTGAACTAAAATTAAAATTTCGTTAAAAGTGAAATTTTCTGAGATTTTTTTTTCTTGATTATAGAATTCCTCAGAGTAAAGAGTTGCCATATTTGCTCTCATTATCAAAGCTCTCTCATTTGAGAATTGAGCTTTCATGCCTCCTCTGTTGTGGCATTTTTTTCTGTCTCTCAGTCTAGAAGTTGAGTCTACGTGACCCGCGGCTACAGTGCCACAGTGTTCGACTTGTTGAACATGCCAGCATCCCTGGATGAAGGTGTTTTACACGGTGCTGATGCAACAGTTTGAAACACCCCCTGTAGACAATCCACTTCGGGATTTCTGGGTTTCTTTTTGTTCTTCTTATTTAATAAAGAGTGTACTACTTGATTGGTTTAATGTTTATCGTTTACTCTGCCATATTAATGGAATCTCTTCATTGATTGACCCGAACCCTCTGCATCATTGGTGTACGGTCTCACCAGTGTGTGAAGCAGGTAGTTCAGCAGGTATACTGGCGTTTGTTCAGTCATGTGGTAAAACAGAAGACTATTTTCAGACTTGATACTGTTTGTTTGAGTTAGTACTGTTGTTTTGTTTTTTGTTTGTTTGTAATATTAAAAGTTTTTTTTTTTACTTGAGTACAATATACACTACCAGTCAAAAGTTTGGGGTCAGTAAGATTTTTTTTTTTAAAGCAAGAAATTAATACTTTTATTCAATAAATTAATCAAAAGTGACAGTAAAGACTTTTACATTGTTATAAAATGTTCTATTCATCAAAGACTCCTCAAATGTATCATGTTTTCCTCAAAAATATTAAGCAGTACAACTGAAGAATCTGAATGATCATATGACACTAATGACTGTCATTTTCAATTGTATTCACAATATTACAATTTTTACTGTATTTTTTTTTTATTAAATAAATGCAGTCTGTGTGAGCATAAAAGACTTAAAAGACTAATGTCAAAAACATTTTAAAAAATCATGCAGACTCCAAACTTTTCATTTGTAAGATATTTAATTCACTGGAAAAAAATTGCACATTATTAAAGAATATTTCTTTATTTAATATAGAAAATATTTTGAATATATTAAAAAAAAAGTTATCTTGACATCTTCATTTCCGTCATGTAAAATGACTTATGCTGTTATTTTGACCATATCATATCTATAAGTTTTTTTTTTTCTTTCTTTTTTACACTTGCAATAAGAACCAAGCCATCTGTTTTAGATTCATCTGTTGACCTGTAAGTGCTGTTTTGCCCGTTTTCTTTATTGATTTTTAATTCTGGAAACTGCTGTAGATTTCCCACACTGTCTTTTTGTTCTGCTCTGCAAATATTGGAACAATAATATCAAATTTATGGACTGAAAAACTACACGGTAGCAATTTAATTTTTATGTCTGTCTGTACTCTACACCAAAGAAATGCTGTTTAAACTAAATGAGTCCTACAGTCACGGTGTTTAGACAAATGAAGAGACTCATTACAGATATAGGGTTCAGGAACCTTGCAGCCTGTATGGCACAACATACCATCATCATTGTGGTTATTATAGCAGACTGCTGCAGCAACTCCCCTTCATTATGGCTGAATAAATACGTGCAAGGACAATGAAGGGAAGCGGTGGGCGATGCAAGTCCAGGGCCTGCGTGCTGAGACGCTCGGAGTAAATATTTAAAGAGGACCCTTGGCAAGATTGTGTAATTGAGATCTGATGCATACTCATGAATCACAGAAAGCAATCACGTCGCCAATTATGGCCTGGGTTCTTCTCATGTAGTTTGTGCTGATGGTGCTCTCAGTGCTATTACACACAGGTCAGGCTCTCCGTAGGCAGTTTGTACACTAAAAAAATCCTGCAAATGTGTTCAATGCTCAGCAACCCTTTGTCTAAATTGAAAGGTAGCCCTTCAGCAGCACCTCGTTTTCTCAGGGGGTTTTCCTTAACCCACTTTCTTTCTCTCCCTGCATCTCTTTCTTCTCTTTCCCTCGGTGAAGCTCACATTTATTACAGGCTTGTGACAGTGACAGCGTTTATCATGCCCTGGCTCTGGTCCAGCTGTCAGATTCACTGTGGGGCTTTTTTTTTTATTGGTGTAGTGTCAGAGAATGTCCTGCGGACAGCCTCGCAGCCTTCACAAGACACCCGTCTTTCACACAAAACAGAACAGAAACGCTCAAGGAGGTGCTGTTTTGAAGTCAACATAAAAAATTATCCAGTTTATTTTTTTAATGCACGTTTCTGGTCTTATTGTGAATGAATCATGGGTATGCATTATTTTAATAAAGAAAAGTCTCTTTGTAATCTTTTTTTAATAAATACTGATTTAAAAAAAATATATGTTTAACATATTTTACCATATTTAAATCTGTAAAATATGATTTTTTATACAACCCCCCACACACACACACACAAGAAAAAACAGTGCAGAAAAAAATCTGCAGGTTACTTTTAGGCATGTGGATAGGCCACAGCTCTAACAATATATACCTTTCTAGTCATGTCTTATTCATCACTGTTTTATAAAAAAATATTTATATGTGGCTGGAATAGTGAAGAATTCTACATATTTTGTTCAACTTGTTTGTTGCAATAGAAATAGTCATTTCCTTTGACTGGAACTGCAGCCATTACTCCTATTGTGTCAGCACTCACAAAGAGGTGAAATGGTCTGAGCCATCACCTCTATCTATCCATAGTCAGCCATATCCCGTGCCCCGTCTGTAAGACTGCCTGAGGAAGCTCGCCTGCTTATTTCTGCAGATTAGATTAGTGCTTTGACTACTCTTTGATGAAGCTTTTTTTTTTTCCTTTTTTCCCCCAAATGTTCTGCCCTCACTGTGATAATCACTTATCAGAGTGCTTGAAGGCTGTGGTTCCTGGTAATGTACTTAATTGCCTTGAAGTTAAAGTCAGGACAGAATATGCAACCAAGGTTAAATAACAAAATCTTGCGCTAGTCATCTGATTTCCTAAAATTGAGGCAATATCATTAAAAAGATTAGATTAGTAATTGTATTTACTGTACAAAGTAAATTTATTAAATAGTAAAGTAAATTAAATATTTTTCTCTCTTATTGATTGATTGATTGTATGAAATCTTGATCCAGTAATCACAAATGACTGGAAATAGATATGTATCCATCAAAAAAAATTGGAAACCATTAATAAGAATATTGTTTATTAACCATTCCTTAGTAATTGTATTTACTGTACAAAGTAAATTTATTAAATAGTAAAGTAAATTAAATATTTTTCTCTCTTATTGATTGATTGATTGTATAAAATCTTGATCCAGTAATCACAAATGACTGGAAATAGATATGTATCCATCAAAAAAAATTGGAAACCATTAATAAGAATATTGTTTATTAACCATTCCATCCATCCATCCATCCATCCATCCATCCATCCATCCATCCATCCATCCATCCATCCATCCATCCATCCATCCATCCATCCATCCATCCATCCATCCATCCATCCATCCATCCATCCATCGGAAAATTTGCATCTTTTTAAATCCATCCCTTCTAAAGCCAGTCGAATTCAGGTGGCCTTTGCTTCACTTCTCAAGGTGTTTTTTGCATTCATTCATTTAGCAGACGCTCTTATGCAAAGTGACTTACAAATGAGAAACATCACAAGCAATTTTGATCTGCTCTCTACAAACATTGCCAAAGTGTAGAATTAAAATAGTCTTTTTTTAACATATAATTCAGTGGTGAAGAGAAATGTCCTCATGCATTGCAGTGGAAAAGATAACATATTCTTAAAGCCAGATTCTGGAGCCCCTTCTTATCATTTGCTGAACATATCGACATTAGCAATATAATAGAGGAACCTCAAACTGCTTGATCAAGGTGTATTTTGATGTGCATTATATCAACCTGTGTTTTATGCCACAAGCTTATTGTTGATTGCTAATTCTGTTGTAATGCTAGCTTGCTTTCCCAAAGTACATATAGTATTAACCTTTTGTCGACTTGTGTAATTACACTATTTATGTTGTATAGTGCCTTTTTTGTGTGCATCATTCTATTGTTAAGGCCTGTTCACACCAAGAATGATAACTATATCACAATAGCTATATTAGTGTCCACTTTAATAGACGATAACACTCTGTGGTTACACTTTATTTTAAGGTGTCCTTGTTACAATGTAATTATACATTTAAGTACTGAGTAATATTAATTAACTACATGTACTTACTATATGGTTAGGGTTAGGATTAGGGTTTGGCTTAGGGTTACTTGCATGTAATTATCCATAATTAATTGTTATTATAATAGTAAGTACATGTAACAAGGACACCTTAAAATAAAGTGTTACCCATTCTGTTTATTCTAAGCATGCAATGCAGTTTTGTCATCTGATGCTTTAAATGCTTGAGCTCTTTAAAGATTCTGATTGGCTGTCAATGTTTTTATTGTTCAACAGCTGGGAAAAAAACACACTGAATATGATTCCAATGATATTGTTTTAATGTATTTTAATATACATTGTTAGTTGTGAGAATACTGTAAATGTTCATGAAAAACTCAATTATCAGGTTTAAAAAAATAGTTATTTTAAAAATGCTTTATTTTTACAATGCATGAACATGTCTTCTAAATGACCCATAAGAAACGCCTCAGATCTGCATCAGTTGAATCTTAAACCAGGCTAATTGTGCAAGGTTTCCTTAAAACCATTTGCTTTAGTATTCTCTCATGCAACCCATCAACTTGCTGTTTTTTTTTTTTAAATGTAGTTTTGCACATCCCTGGCCAGACTTGTCTTTTTTTTTTTCTTTGGAAATGCAAATGTAGCCACATTCTAGTATTAGAGGTCCAAAGCGTGTATGCGTGCATCCACCAGACATGTCTCTTGGATTCTTGTGTGCGCCCTGCCTATTAATGGTGCATGATCTTCCCCAACCCCCACACCACTGAGGGCCATCGCTCCATCACCCACGGCTGATAAGACAGGAGAGTCATGTTGTGGCTCGACCGTTTGGCCTGGTCTTTAGATAACCACCACATAGCACCTCACACTGTGACTGAGATAACCAGAGCCTTTTTCTTTCAAACACACATACACACACAGTAGCCTTGTTTTCCAGCACCATTACATGCACTGCGCTACCCTACACGTCTGTTAATATGGTTGCGTTCACACATGCTGTGTTTCACAGATTTATCGGGATGTGTAAAGACGTGTTGTATCTGAGCATGAGGGTTTTGTGGACCTGTTTGAGAGCTGAATATGCATCTCATTCAGGCTTGTTAAAGTCGTTTATAAGTTATAACACCACAGATACTTGATCACGCTGCTTTAATCATATATGTGGGTATCCAAGAGGGTCCCTCGAAGTTGTTTGCTCTCAAACCAGCCCCCCATTTGCTGTGTCTCCCATGGAAACGTAACCTTGTTAGGCCATTACCGCTGCACTATAGCCCCCATGACGCTTGGGCTCTCTAGGGCCGTGTATTATGATGCCTGCTGCTGGGTTATTTGCACCGTGGTGACATGAAATTAGCTCCTATTCAGCTGATTTCACAATTATCTTGAGTGTAGACTTAAAACGCTCAATAAAGCTCAGTGATTTCTTCATTCTTGAGAGCTGCACTGTTCATTTTCCTTAATGGCTTGTGTTTTGGATAAAGGCTGATGAGTAATGAGCAGTTTGGGGAGTAACTAGTGTAGTAAATAGTCTAGATTTGCTGTTTTAATTTGTGCTATTCAGAAGTTTTAGGGTCAGTAAGGTTTTTGAGGCTATGTTTATATACAGTATCTCACAGAAGTGAGTTACACCCCTCACATTTTTGTAAATATTTTATGTCGTCTTTTCATGTGACAACACTGAAGAAATGACACTTTGCTACAATGTAAAGTAGTGAG
>NW_015642049.1:735440-768074 GCF_001515625.1 Sinocyclocheilus rhinocerous | reverse complement strand
GATCGATCTATGATTCTTTAATTAATAGAAAGCTTTAAGAACAGTATTTATTTGAAATGGAAATCTTTTGTTTCATTGTAAATGTTTTTAATGTCACTTTTCATCAATTTATTTCCCTCTTGCTGAATAAAAGTATTAATTTCTTTAAAAAAGTCCCCAAACTTTCAAATGTTAGCATATGTCTTTTTTGTCACATTGCTACATGCAGCTGTACAGCATTGCACTCTAATATTTCCCCTTTCCCCCTCATATACCATTGAGAAATCTGATTCATTTTAGTCCCTGTGGTGTGGGTCTTTTTAAAAATTTTTTTATTACAAAGTGCTGCTATTCGGCTTCAATTTTGTTCGCTTCTTTTTAAAGGGTTTGTAGTTTAACTACTTTTTCAAAAGGTTAGCTTAACTGTACGTAAATTAAATGTATGAGCTTAACAAGCTGTTAATAAATGTTCAGAGTAACATTAATGAGCAATAAGACAAGAAACAAGAAAGAAATTGTACGAGTTATTACTGTAACTTGTAGGGTAAATTTATTGTGGCAGAAATCAACTATCACCTCATTTCTCAAATTAGGCGCCTTTCATCTTCCTGTGGTGTTCGGGTTTCCCCTGCTTACACTGGAGAAACAAATCCTGACATTTTTAAAGTGTGTGTTTCTAATGCTGTCTTGTGACATAAAACGGTTTCGGGTTTAGTAAGAACTATTTCAGCCAGCTGCAGTAAGTCTGCCAAGTCGTCCTTATGTAAAGGCAGCAAATATTTAGCCAAATCCTTATCAGATATCTTGATGCGGAATCACAACAACTTAGTTTATTGAGGCTGTTCGTTGCTTTATTACTTATTTTAATCTCACAGATTGTGAAAATTGTTTGTTTCATGGAAGAAGCAGGTTTTGGAACAACGTGAGGGTGAGTAAATGATGACAGTTTCCATTGTTGGGGGTGAACTATTCTGTTTAAGGATGATTTCGGTGCTCTTGTTCAAAAAGCCTTTCAAATAGATTTAAATGCTTTTTTTAGTCTTGAGGCTTTTAAGTAAGAATAAGTAAGAATATCATGTCAGGACTGTTACTTTAGCTTCAAAAAACAAATCCTCCTGTCAAATAAGCAAATGGTTTTTATCTCCAGGCTTGAGTTTTGCTCACCTGACTGAGTGTGTCACAGACTAGCACACCATTTACACTGAGCTTGCATGTGTGTATGTAGGACAAAGGAGAGCCTCGCTGCTCTGCTCGGCTGGGACAAAAGCAGGCAGGCCCTTAGGCCTTGCGCCGTCTCTTTCCAACACTCACACAAAAGGAGGATCGCCTTCAAAACATGTCTGCTCAAACTGATTAAGCATTATCACAGTTCTCCCCTTTGAACTGCACATAGGTCTCAAAGTGGCCTGTCAAGGAGATGTCCTTCACAATGCCACTGGTATTCAGACAGGTTTCTATATTTGCAGTCAGCTGATTGTGGCTTTTTTTTACTTCATTATTTTAAAGCATTTGTTGGTGTTTATTTGTACAAATCTGATTTTAAAGATACAGTTCACCCAAAAATGAAAACTGTCATCAATTTCTTACCATATGTTTTTCTGTAATATTTTTTTCTTCAGTGCATCATAAATGGAGATGTTTAGCAGAAAGTTCAAGCTGCTCTTTTAGATCAGTGTTATTTTAGCATTTTTTATATATACTATTATAGTATTTATTAATAGTTGGAATTAGCTTGTTTTAATATTTTCAGTTTTCATTTTAATTTTAGTTTTAGTAAATTTTTTATTAGTTCTTTTAATATTGCTATTTAGCTTTGTTTATTTCAGTTTTAATACTTTAGCTTAAACTTATTTATTTCAGTTAGCTTTATACAGTTTAATTAACAGTAACAACACTGTTCTCCATTCAACAGAGTGGATGATCAGGAAAATTCCGTGTATCATCTGATCATTCAATTATTTCAATCAATCTGGCAAACGAAAAACTGTAAAACCGGTCAATATTTTGTTTTTCCGTTTTTCTGTATGAACCAAAAATGGAAAGTATGGCGTTCCCTGGAGGAATACACTCGAGAAATGGAAAGATGGCTTCTTTTTTCATTTTGTTTAACAAATGGATCTCTATCTCTTGCTCTATCTCTTATTTTGTTTGTGGTTTACAAATCGGTTTATGGCTTCAATATTTCATTTGTGCATGTGGGCGGTGCTGAAACACCGGTACAGTACTGTTTTTAAACTTTAATAAAATATTGCCGCACACTACTCACTGCTAACTGCACATGGAATTTTAAGATATATGTTGCTGGGCACATAATTATATGCTTATGTGACTTGCCAGGCATCGCCTCTAGTAATCAAGATAAAGTCGATTACAGTGATATACAGGACTTGCACATTCGGCGTGCGCGCGTCCGTTATTATTGATGCGCAAACAAACCATGTGTGCGCGCTCTCGGCACATTGAACTAGACTTTTGACGACTGGTATAGCTCAAATGGTAAAGTAACTTTTATTTGTATAGCGCTTTATACAATAATGATTGTGTCAAAGCAGCTTTACAGTGTCAAACAGGAAAAAGTCATTCTGCGAGTGTTTTATAATGGATGCTGGCTAAAGAAGCGTGTTTTACAGTAAGGGTCGTGGTTTAGCATTTCTGAAAGGATCCATAGTAGCATATGCAATCAAGGAGAGGCAGGTTTAGTGGTCTTTGGCCATCTCCCTGTGGTCCGGTTTGGTATCGCAGTTTGACTTGTGCTTATTTGTATTAAAAATGCTCTAAACAAACGTTTATTTATTTATTTATTTATTTTTACTATTTAAAATTAGTAAAAATTAGGGGGTGGGGGAGGCACCATTATGAATAGTTTGTGTTTTTGGTGAGATTAAAAATATTTTCGTTTCTTTTAAAACTTTAGTACCAGGATGAAGTTCCGCTCCGGTCCATCTCCTGCTCTCTTTTTATAGGTCGATATAGGCCCAGCGGAAGTACAGTAACACCCAAACATTTCACTTTTAACCAGTGACGTAGCATTTATCAATGGCACCTAGAAAAACAGGTAGGGCCTACTTCAGAATCATAATTACTGTTATTACATATAAAAGTAATAAACAACCCTCACTATCAGCATATGAATTAACGCAGTACAGAAGACGGGAGATTGAGTTCTCTGCAGAGCAAAAGTGGGTGTTTTTGACGTTGTGCAACCCTCTACATTGCGAGTAAATCACTCGCATATGCGACTAAATCTTACTCTGGGCGACTAAATAATGTCTAACATTAGCCATTGGCTAATAAATTATTAGATTTTACACGCCAGTATGTGTGTGAGAGGCGTTCAACACAGATTTTCACTCGATAAACACGCTGACTGAGCGCTTGAGAGTTTCGCTCTCCGTCAAGCGATCTGTACTATTTGGATGCGCTCAATGGATCATGTCATGTACTCAATGGATGCGCAGTAGGCCTATGTAGCACGCAGCGCACCTGTATTTGACGTACCGTAAACTAGTGTGAAGGCGCACGACTCGCCGTCGCTTTACTGATAGCGCTGTGTTTCTCACACATGCAAAGAGAGAGAACGAGAGTCTTGCATACCACGCTGAATCGACGCGCTACATGTAAACCATATTCTTTGTTGTATTTTCCTGTCAAAATAACAGAGTTCATTTAGAATTACTCAGTTTTTAAGAACAAGCAGAAGATATGCCGGTTTCTCGGCAGTGAGCGGAGCTAATGCGCGAACAGCTCTCGTTGGCTGGCGCTCATCTATTACCGTCCCTGTTTTGACTTCAGCAAATCAGTTCGAGCGAACGCTGACAACGTGATTAATATTCATGAACCCAGCAGATAATAATAGTAGTAGTAGTAGTAGTAGTAGTAGTATCTTTTAATAATAATTACTATTACCTATGACCAACAATATCTTAAACACCACCACCAGTCCTAAGTTCAGTTAAAATGACAAATATGCATTCATTCATGGTTACCAAGTTTTAGTTCTAATCACTAGTTCTATCATTAAATAGTGCTTAATTATCATAATATCATAATATAATGCTTGATTGGCTGAAGTTAAGAGTGCACATTCAGTTATTTAAGAAGCTGTTCCATTTTACAAAGATAAGCTGATTGGGTGGAATCATATGTGTGTGTGTGTACCTACTTAACCATATTTTGGGGACAAATTTGTACCCAAAAGTGAGCAAAACCTGACAAAATCGGCAAAAACCTCAATTTGTGGATGTCCTCATTTGTAAAACTGTTATAAAAATCAAGTAAACAAAGTTTTTTTTAACTTTTGAAATTGTAAAAATGCAGAAAGTTTTCTGTGAGGGGTAGGGTTAGGGGTAGGGGTGGGTTTAGGTTAAAAAGTGTATAACTATCTGTATATAAAAACAATAGAAGTCTATGTAATGTCCCCATTTAGATAGCTAAGTAAACGTGTGTGTGTGTGTGTGTGTGTGTGTGTAAAATAGTATCAGTCTGGCGAGTAAACAAAAAAATTTACTAGCCAACGGCGATTATAATGCCAAGGTGTGCGTAGAGGGTTGGTTGTGGGTGTTTTCAAACTGATGGGTGTTTCTAAATGATGCAATGAAAATGATCCCCCTTACACAACCCCACCCCTAAACCTACCCATCACTATGACGTCAGCCAATCAGGTTACATGGTCCAAAATGCCCCGATCTGGTAACTCCTATTAATTTCTTGCAGAGACCTATACTTGGACGATGTGGCTGTCTGACCAATCAAAAGAAATATTGAATGTTTGCCAGATTGAATGAAATAATCGAATGATCGGAGGATACACGGACCAGGAAAGTCACTGATTTGGTTTTTGTGATCTCTAGAGAGCAGACTTGCTGTTGAATGATACTGTGTAGGGTTGCAAAGAGGTGGAAAATTTCAAACATTTTCTGAAAGTTTCCAAAGAATCCAGGAAAGTTTTCAGAAATTTACCTGAATTTTTCTGCCTCTTTGCAACCCTGGTAGTACAACAGCAAAGGTTCACCTAAATTATTATTATTATAAATTCACCAAACATATTTAAAAAATGGAGAATGCTCATATTTTTCATTCGGGAAAGTAGCACTTCCCAAGCAAGTATGGACATTGTTGATGCCGATAATCTTAAAATGGCTAGCTAATGGATGACGCATTGTCTGCTTCTACCACAAGTGAATTCTTGTCTTGCACGTCATGTCCATGTGCCGCCCAAAGTCCTTTTACTGACCTTCTGATGGATATTTCTCACAAAAGTGGCAAGCATGTTCTTGATTTGGCAAGCTCTTACCTGATTGGCTGACTTTGCTGTTGTCTTTTGCAGGTATTCCCAAACTTTTTTTGTCAGCCAAACCCCATTAATGTAAAATATTTACTTCAAGTACCCACTGAAATTTTAAATAAGTATTTCAGTAATTTAACCTAACATTCAAATGCTTACAGTTCTCTGAGGTTCATTAATGGTCACGTGACGTGCAGGTGAACAGTTTAAACAATTTTAAGTAAATGATTCAATGATTCCCTGCATTTTGGAAGTTTGTGAACCTCAGTTTGGGAAACCAGGGTTTATTGGCAACTTATGGGGAGTAGAGCAACATCAGTTTGCTTGAAAACAAAGCTGTTTTTATCCAAAAAGTCAATATACTGCAGTATTTCCTCTCTCAATCAGTAGAAAATATGGTTAACACCCGGTCATGCATGGAAAAAAAATGCCATCATGTACCGATATTTTCGCTTTTTGGCATTCAGTAGTCAATCAGTACCAGAGAACCCTGATTAGAGATTTTGTAATGTGCTTTGAACACAGCCTGGTTATTAGTTTAAAATGAGTCTTTCTGAGGAGACCTGGATGCAGATCCGAGAGTTTATGGCAGCTTTATGGTAGTGAGGTGCTCCTGTTGTGCATGGCATGCTTCACTGGAACTGCCTGACAGGCCAGAGAAAACAGTCAGTGTAATCGTTTCCCCTCTCTATCTCTCTCTCTCTCTCTCTCTCTCTCTCTCTCTCTCTAACAGTTGTGTGGCAGCATGCTCTGAACATGACTCTGACATGGACTGTATGTGGTTAGCACTTAAAAGCTGCTGTAGATATTGCAAGGTGTAGAAAACCACTTCCTGTAGCAAGTGCATCATAATAGAGGTGACACACCTCTCGCTCAGGGGTCTCGGGTATTTATTACAGATGTTATCCAGAATCAAACCTGCACGCATACAGCACAGAACTACAGTAATCGCGATTTGAGTAATTGCATTTTACGCTCGTTGTAGCCTAACAATGGAAATGTCTTTATTCAGAAATATTTGAGTAATGCCTCGAAATGGAAATTCTCCTTTTTGGGCGTAAAAATAAGTATATTAAAAATACTGGTCTGAAAAAAAATTACTGAACAGATGTATACTTAGGTTTCGTGTACTTAAGATAATGGCAGAAGAATGTTTTAATTTCTGTGAACAGATTATGCTTACTGGTATTGTTTTAATGTCCTTTGCATTCTAACTGATCTGTTATGTATAACTGCTTTTGACTTTTGCATGTTGGGACTTAGAGACATATTGAATATTTATGTTATATTCAGCATTGTTTCCAGTATAAACTTATCCAACATTATTAATATTGCATTTATTTTAATGCACTTTCTGTTTGGGCATTAAATATGAAGTCGGTGTGAAATGTAAATAGAAATCACCTTTTCTTCTGTATTGTGAGGTATATCTGAGTGCATGTTCAATAAAAAATCAAATTGTCAATTTTTGTGGTGACTTAAATACATGGCAGTGGATTAATTGTGCGTGTCGAGCTTCAGGACTTTTAGTAAAAATAAATGTAAAATGTTGTTTGTTGCTATTTAGTGGTATATTGATGCATATAAATAAAAATGATCCCTTGTGTTTATTTAGTTAACAGTGGTGTGGACAACATTTCCATAAAAATCACATTTTAATCATGTCATCACTAGATTTTACTTCCTGCATTAAAGAGTTTTGATTGTATTCTGCTATAAAATAGCTCAAAAACAACCATTCTTGCAAATACATAAATATCAAGAGACAATTTGATGTTGAGTGTGTTATTATGCTGCTCACTCTCTTATTCTCTGTTGTCTCTGAAGCGCTGCCTGTAGTCCTGTCATCATGCGCTCCCAGACCTCACAATCAGCATCGCAAAGCAAACTCGTGCTCAGTGTAATGAATCACTGTCAGCATTCAGCTCAGACAGAATAACTTCATCAAATCACCCACAAGTTCTTAACCAGAATGAGGAAGCTTTACTGGGTCTGGCTGGGTGAACTTCACCCCTAAAGGGATAGTTCACCCAAAAATGAAAATTCTGTCATTATTTACTCATCCTCAAGTTGTATGAGTTTCTTTCTTGTGTGGAACATAAAAGGTAATATTTTGAAGAATGTTGGTATTGGTAACCAAACAGTTGCTATAGCCATTGAAAAAAAAAAAATAGTATGGAAGTCAATAGCTACCAGCAACTGTTCGGTTACCAACATACTTAATTTTTTTTCCTGTTGAACAGAAGCAAGAAATTAATACAGATTTGGAACAACTTGAGGGTGCGTAAATTAATTTTTGGGTGAAATATCACTTTAATAGTGCAACACACTTTGTGTCTCTTCGTACTGCAGTTGACTATTGTTGATTTTGTTTTGTTTTTTCTGACATGCATCTTTCTCTTGGATGTTATATGTTGCACTGAGTAAATACAGCTGAATAAAACAAAAACTGTGCCCATCTTCATTTTAGGCTGCAAAGCAACAAAATGTGATTATTTTAAAGGAGGATGCTTCTTTTCTATACCCACTGTATGAATCGTTTCAACCTAACTCAGCATACAGTTAAAGACGTTTTTCTGGCAGTAGTTCACACTGTGTCCTGTGTTTAATTTTCAGATGCGTTCACAACATCAAAGTATATCAATATAAGTGGTATTGTTCTATGTCTCCTGTATCTCATTTCATAATATATCAGTATACCTCACAAACAGTTTCTAAATTGTATCGCACACAGAAGTCCTGCACGTGCATTGGTTAAAACAGCACTGCATTCTTACGGTACACATTCGTACCAAACTGAAAGACCTGTACCAAATTTTGGTACGAATACGTGTACTGTTACACCCCTAATATGAATAAATCCAGCATCTGATTTCTGTTGTTTCACTTCACTTTGTAAAACGGGCACGGGACTGCAGCTTTTCTCTAATCCGCTTTCTTATCCCCTGTATAACATTGCCTGCTCTGTACGTGGAGTGGAGTGGGCATTTCTTGGCTCATTCCATTTCCTGTCCCTCTATATAGCAGAGGGCAACCCAGCCAGTGCGCTGCTCATCTGAGCTGTCAGCCTTCATCAATCTGCTCTACATCATCGTCATCATCATCATCACAGGCAGATGCGGTGGGCTGACGCTCCTCCTACTGATGTCTCAGCACAGGTTTATTTATACACACAGGCCATATTGACTCAGGGCTTATTTTTGCCATAGTGGCTTTTCATGCTGAGCAGAGAGAGGCAGCGCTCGTCCAGGGGTCCTCTATCAATGCACTTCAGACCGTTGAAATCAACAGGCCCTTCTCCACCAAGAGCAAGGATTCCAGGGCACACAACATTGGTATTGGTGTCAACCAAACAACCTGTATACTGGAAACCTGATTATTGCTGATAACTTGATTTGTTTTATATATAATACTGTCAGCAACAATCACATTTTTATAGGTTATTTAAATTTTTTTAATATTTATTTTTATTTTATGTATACAGTGTGTATTTGTTTTAGATTAACCTCTGATATATAACAATTAAATATATATAAAAAAATTATGCAATTTAGTGTATTTGTGTGTATACATATGTATATTATACATTTTATTTTAATTATTTTATATTTTTAATTTTCTAAAATATATTTCAGTGTTATTTTTGTGTAATTGTGGTACTTTTATAATTTTTATTAATATTTTGAATCATTTTTATTTTCATTTAATTTGAAATTAAAGTTTTAGTAATTTTGTTGTGAGTTTTGGTCATTTAGTATTTTTATTTTTTATTTTATTTTAAAAATGTCTAGATCTTTTCTTCAATCGTATACAGTTATTTTAGTAAATCAAGTTAAACAAAAACAAGTTGCTTTTGTCACACACACGTATAAAATTTGTATATATGTACATATGTACAGTATGTGTTTACGTAATAGTTTTTTTTTTTTTTTTAAATACCGCTTAGAAATTCTGAGTGGGTTTTACGAACGTAACTAACATGATAGTTACTCCTGTCTCAGAATATATGAGTTTATTCCTCCGCCTTTGTACTTGGATGGCTCTCGCTAAAGCTGACAAATTATAAAAGGTATCAGTCAGTATTGATTTATTTTTTTTCCCATTTATGTTCATTGTGTTATTTTCGCTACATTCATTTTCTCTGAGCAGTTTTTCATTTGCTCGTTGATGTAAAACAATGCATCTGCCGGTAAATAATGTACACCAATAAAGAGGGAATATAAACTCAGTCACAGTCTGAATAAAAGATTGCAACCGAATCTGAAAAGCATTGCTACTTACGTTCACAGCCGATTCGATTACAGCACAACCATCAGTGTGTGTTCTATCAATAACCTGCTCTAAATGAATTTCTGCAGGAATAGTGTTGAAAGAGAGTAAGATCTCACGCTTTCTGCTTGATAAATGGTGTGGTGTGAGAGTGGTTACTCATATATTTGATGTTGAAGAAGGATGTTTGTGATGTGTTTATGTGATTGTGTTACGCCTCTTTTGGGAAGCAGCTCTCAGATAAGCTCAGTCTTTTATCTTTGAGTTGCTTTTGTCAGATTTGTCATTATACTATAAGATAACAATTGTATAATTTAAGGTGTTTTTCCTGTGCAGTGTGTCTGAATGATTTGGTGTGACATTTTAAATGCTGTCAGTTTCAAGCAGTGTTGAAATGAAGCAAAAAAGATGGAAAAAAACAATAAAACATGTTAGCGTTGTTCTTTTAAAATCATAAACCAATATTAACTGAAAATCTTGGCCTCCAGAATAGCCCATTTCTGCCACGAAATAAAAAAGCGAAAAAGGCAGTTGCGACTTTTTATCTTGCAATTTTAGACTTTTTTCCTCACATTTCTAAGAAAAAAAAATCTGAATTGCAAGATATAAACTCAGAATTCTGGCTTTCTCATAATTCTGAGTTTACATATCGCAGTTGAAAAAAAAGAAAATTGCAAGAAAAAGTCTGAATTTTGAGATATAAACTTGAAATTCTTACTTTCCCGTAATTCCGAGTTTACATCTCACAATTCTGACTTTTTGTTTCCGCCACAAATTAAAAAGTAAAAAAGGTAATTATAACAGTTTTCACAGTTTTGATTTATTTATTTTATTTTTTTTACTAAAATTGCAAGTTTATATCTCGCAATTCTGTGTTTACATCTTGGAATTCTGAATGCAAGAAAAAAGTTTGAATTGTGAGATGTAAACTCAGAACTGTGAGGAAAAAAGACTCATATAAACTAAGAACTGTGTCACAATTGCCATTCATTCATTCATTCATTCATTCATTCATTCCATGGCAGAAACTGGCTTCCATACAAATCTCATTTGCATTCATGCATATTCGGATTTGCCACACAAGAACCAATAAGGTTTGGCTTCACTGATGTCCATCGTGGTGCATTGCATTTTCACCTGGCAAATTTGAATATATGCAAATGCGACTGAGATTGAAAAAAGAAAAATGTCAGTAGTCTGTTCCTCACAGTATCCCTTCATATAGCTCCAGAGGAAAGCAAAAGCTTTAACAAACATCCCACACAATTCCTCAGCAGTGAATTAGCATAGGAACAAGCACTTATCCCCCAAAGAGGTCCGTGTTTATAACACCATGAATAAGAACAGGATGTGAAATGAAACTGTATTCAAGTACATTATTTGGAACAAGGCCTCAATATTTTTATGCTTGTCATTGAAAATTTGGTCTCATGAAATCAAAATTGGTATTTTGTGGCTTTTAGTCCATGTATGTTAGCTTTGAGGAGTTCTAAACTTCTGTTCAAAAGTTTGTGGTCGGCAAGATTTAAAAAAAAATGCTCTTGAAGACTCTTATGCTCAGCAAGGCTGCATATATTTGTTTAAAAATACAGTAAAAACAGTAATATTGTATATTATTATTATTACAATTTCAAATACATTTTAAAATATATTAAAGTAGATAAGTTAATTTACTTCTGTGGTTGCAAAGCTGAATATTCAGCAGCCATTACTCTAGTCTTCAGTGAAAAAAATGGTGTAGAAACAATTTTCATTCAGAAATCACTAGAATTTTTTTACAAACAATTACAAAGAAATGGCAAGTAGCGCACTGAATTAAACATGAAATTTTGAAGTATAAAAACTAAAATAATATTTTCTTGTAAAACGTGCTCCAATAAACTCTCTCTTTTTTTTTTTTCCAGTGTTCAGTGTCTCGTGATCCTTCAGAAATCATTCTATTATGCTGATTTAGTGCAATGTAGAAAACAGTTGTACTGCTTAATATTTTTGTAAAAACTCTTTTTCAGGAAACATTTAATAGAACAGCATTTATTTGAAATGGAAATCTTTGGTAACATTGCAAATGTCTTTACTGTCACTTTTGATCAATTTATTGCTTCCTTGCAAAATAAAAGTACAGCTAGACTTATTTAAAAAATGTTTTAATGACCCTAAACTTGGTAGTGTATATGCTAGTGTACTTGTAAACATTGCTAAGTTAACCTTTTGAAGAACTAAAGTATGGATTAGGGCTTGCACGATTATGACAAAAATCATAATTGTCGATTATTCCCTTGAAATTGTAATTGCGATTATTAATTACGATTATCACAATTTACATTGAATGATGTTTATACCATTGTTTGATGCAACTGCATGCCGTATTTTTATATGAAAATAAACAAGCTGAAAACACTCTAACTGAAAAACCGTTAGTGCTTTTCTATAGTATTAAGCCTCAAATGTCAAATATACATCGGATTGGTTTCTTCTTTAAATTATAAAAAAGTAAAAATATGAATGGTATTATAATGTTATACTAAAACTAAAACAATGGGAAAAACCCTTAAGATAACGTAGAAAGAAAAAAACGCATTTTAAGCACGCCGAATAACATAAGTGGACTTTGAACGATTACGTAATTGTGGCATCCATAATTGGAATCGCGATTAGAAATTCGATTAATTGTGCAGCCCTAATATGGATGACTCATCTTGCACTTGTAGGTGTAAAAAAATATCTGTGGGCATCTAATAAAATAATAATTTTGTCCTAGAATAAGAAAGTCTCTTCCCTTAATAATACCTGCCTCTAACTCACAATAGCAAGTAGCAAATCATGGTTCACAGCTGTGAGGTAAACAAAACCTAAAAAAGAAGGTAAGCCCCTCGATATGTCCATCACCAGCTTGCTGTCTATATATCAACACTTGATGTAAAACGGTGTTTTTCCTGATACTGATTTTCTTTCTCTCTCTCTGTTTTCGTAGCACAAGTGACAATGTTCTGTTTTAGATATTGAGTTTTGACAGTCATGTTATGGAAAAAAAAAACTGGATAAAAACTTAAATATTGTAAAGCAGTAGTATATTGGTAAAAGACTATAAGGGGCTGTTCTCACAGAACGTGTTTCTGCATTCCATCACACTGCTTATCCATACAATTTTGCTAAACACATCTTTTACTTGTTACACTTTGTCTAAAGAAATTCAATTTCAAAAAACGCATCTCTAGGCCTTGCGTTATTTCATAGCCTGCATCTTGTGTTTTTAAACTCAAGCACGCATTCTGTGTGAATGGAAACACCTTTTGCAATTATTAAAATTTTTGTTAAAAAAAGTGTGTGTAGAACTGGAGAGGATCTGCAAGGAGGAATGGCAGAGGATCCCCAATTCCAGGTGTGAAAAACTTGTTGCATCTTTCCCAAAGACTCATGGCTGTATTAGATCAAATGGGTGCTTCTACTAAATACTGAGCATTTTTCAGTTTTTCTTTTTTAATAAATCTGCAAAGATGTCAACAATTCTGTGTCTGTCTGTCAATATGGGGTGCTGTGTGTACATTAATGAGGAAAAAAAATTAACTTAAATGATTTTAGCAAATGGCTGCAATATAACAAAGAGTGAAAAATTTAAGGGGGTCTGAATACTTTCCGTACCCACTGTATATATATATACACACACACCCCATTCTCCAGTGCTTTGCTTGCCCTCGACATCTTTCTGGGTTATCTAAAATGACGGATGGAGATTGATAAATGGTATATGTTTGCACTGAGGTTAACTTAATTAGTTTCTCAGGACTATCTTCTGTGTAGTCTGTTACACCCGGAGCTCTTCACAGACAAGCAGATAGATTGGTGAGCCGGCAGGCTTCGCTTCTCCAGCCACAGCGGTAGCTTAATATCATAAAGGCTTGCTCCTTTCAAGAGAGTGTATAAGAATCTGAACGGAAGCTTGTTTTGTTAAATGGTTGGAGTTTGCTCTGAAGCGTTAAAGGATAACAAGTCCTTGCTTGGTCATTAAAGCGGTCTCTGCAGAGAGAAATGTGTGCTACAGGAAGTGGGCGAACTGCAAACACATTTGAGGTGATTATAGTGTGTGTGCGCCTCAAGGGAGCGCTGGATTACACAATACCCAAGCCCAGAGCCCATCGCAGCGGTGGCAGAGCTGCCTACCATAGGGCAGTTGGATTATGGAGGTCGCCCCTGTTTTTCAGCAGGATTACTGCCTGAAATTCACCGCTAACATACTTTTCCGGATTATATAACATCGACACAGGGTATATAACATTGACACAGTTGTAATTGCATCATAAATGTGGTTGTTATCATAGGCGGTCCTCCCCGTACCTGCTTTAGGTTTCCCCAAAACCACTACAAAAATGTGAAAGTGAAAATCTGTTGAAGAGGGAAATTTCCAGAGGAATTGTACAGAGCCCCTATGGGGACATGGTAATAATAAAAAAAAACTAATATAAAGGTCAAAAGTATAAAATTCTGGTCTGGGTGCAATTCTATGGTGGCCCATAAAGGGACATGATGAACCAAAAAAAAAAGGGAGGACAAATAAAAATGTAATGCTTTTGCATTCTCTTGCAAAAGTATTTTTCACTCTGTCATTGTTAGTTTCCTTTTGTTTTATTTATTGCATTTTTTTTACTTTTATTTATTTATTTTTTTGTTAAATCTGGTTTCAGGTTATTTAGTTTATATTTTATAATATACCATGTATCAAGATTTATTTGTTGCTTTATTAATTTTAATTATTCATGAAAATATATTTGTTTAATTTTGTTTTTTCCCCAGTTACACTGGTTTATTTCAGTAAACGAAAATGTTTTCATTGCAGCAAAGGTTTACTAAAGTTCAATTCCATTACTGTTCACAATGCGGTTGTCATGCTCAATAATAACTAAACATAACCATATTTAGCATATTTTAGCTAAAATGGGACTGACAATATATTCTGCTGAATTGTGAAGTTAGCCTATGAGTTTCTTTTACTTTGTATTATTTCTTTGTAGATCTGATCCTTTTATCTTCCCGTCCTTGTATGAATCTCTTGTATTTGCTGGAAACCATGTGATTGTGTGTTTCCGAGAAGCATGTGTCGGCCTTGGTCTCAACAAATGCGATTGTCCACTTGATTGCCAAGAGTTCATTAGAGTCTAAAGGACTTTTTCGGCTATTAACAGAGGCTTTTTTCAATCATTTGCCACGGTTATGTTCCTGAGTTTGCTAAATCTGTTACGAGTGGCTCTTCAACGTCAACATAATTGCTTCAAATCTTCACAGTCCAGCAACAAGAGGGCAGGCAGACACTTTAGCATGGATGGTAATACATAGAGCCACATTAGCAGCGGCTGCTCATTACTGTGATGCGTCTGTGCATCCACCGTATTGAAGAGGTCATGATCAGCTGTAAACACATGCGAGTGAATTGACAGATGTGGCAACAGCAGTCTTTTCACAAGATTTGGTTTGTCATGCATGTCTGACTATTTGCATATTGCAGATTAGCCAAACGCAAAATGTATTAGTATTTATGAGTTTTACACTTGTGTATGAGGCTGTGTTGGAAAGTGACTTAAAATGACCACCGATACCTTATAACGCATTAAGAAGTTTGTTTCAATGCTTCATTTAATTGATTCATCATTTTAACAACAATAAAAAAAATTATGAAAATTAAATATATACACTACTGTTCAAAACATTGGTAGTCTCTTCTGCTGCAGAAACTAGAAAATAATTACAAGCAATAGGACAAAAAAAACTACAGTAGAACAAATAAGAAGTGCTACATGCATTATATAAAGTCATCAAATGTATAAAAACACTACATATTCTTCTCTGTGTAAATTAAATATATATTTGTTCTTATTAAAGTTACAGAAGTGATTTAGTCAAGAGCAGTGAGAGATTTTATCTCTTTTGTTGTTTTATTAACATGACTGATAGACAGCAGGAATATTAGACTGCTGTCACTTTAAGAACTGCCCGGATCCAATATGCTGTTACATGTTTTCTTTCTCAGCTGTTTGCTTTCGTTTAAAGGGATAGTTCAGCCAAAAATGATGTAGAATGCTGCTGACGTAGAATCCGCATGCGCTGCGCCTTGTTTACGAGCAGAGGAATGCACACGCATACGTCGTGGTGCTCTTGTGAATGGCGGCAGACGCTGACATGAAAAGGAAGAATTGTTGAATAAAGTTGTTATTTTAGTTTTCTTTGGGCACAAAAATAATTCTCATAGCTTCATAAAATTACTGTTGAACCACTGATGTCATATGGACTATTTTAACAATGTCCTTACTACGTTTCTGGGCCTGGGAACATTTCAGTTGCATTGCTGTCTATGCAGGGTCAGAAAGCTCTCGGATTTCATCAAATATATCATAATTTGTGTTCCGAAGATGAACGAAGGTGTTTTGAATTGACTTAAAACCAGCCTAATTAAACAGGGTTTCTCTAAGACATTTGGTTGACTAGTCGATTATGAAATGAAGTAGTTTTTTTACATCCTTATGATGAGGTTGCACACTTCCTTTTGTATGAGTTTAGTTGCTGTGCGGTAATGCTGAGAACCCCTGACAGAGCTGGGGCAAAGTGTTACGCTGGCATGAAGCTCACCTTGCGTTACCAAAAACACCCTACCGAAGGCCTGTCAGATTGATGTTCAGAGGCGTTAAAAAGATTTTTCTATTTCTCCCTCATTCTTCCCCTTGTAAGCTACAGTTATATGATTTACTTTGACGTGAGCTAAAGCCTCTCTAAATGTCATGTGTTGATTTTATGGCGATAAGCGATGGCCAAAGACAAGCCCGCGTGTTGCTGTGCTGTTAAATGATCTATGTAGCAGGTTGCTCTTGCTAAATCTGTCATTTATTGCTCTCTACTGTATTCAATGCATTTTTCCACCCTTGCTGCTGGGCGAGAGGCAGCCCAATAGTCCCGGATAATTTATCAGGCTCAAAGAATTAAGTAAGCTACGTGGCGGCAATGAATTGTTCTGTTACTCTACACGCTGTCCGCTCCTATTATCTTCCCGCTTTACCTATTCTTGGCCCTCTACTTTATGCCGAGTTGAGTTTGCAGTTTTCCTCTATTGCTGTAAAGCGCGAGTGGATATCCAGTGTGTAGGCTGGTGACTTGCTGGCAGATATGAGCGTTTCATCACATGCTAATTGAGCAATAGATGCCGACGATAAGTGCCTGCTTATGGCTGCGTCTGCTACATTCACCTGTCTCCTCCATTAGAGGCTGGTCTCTCGCGCTTCTACACCAGACCAGAATCACAGGAGTGGGCCTTTATTTTTCCTCCATTAGCCATGTTTGTGTGCTTGTCCCTGTTATCTCAATCTGTCCTCTGACTCTCATTCTCTGCGACCTGTGTTGCAGATATTTAGCTTGCTCTTTGGGTCCTACATAATCAGATCCATTTTCAGTTTAGTTCAGATGCATTTTCAGTGTAAAGATTCTGTTGTACTAACATACACTACCGGTCAAACGTTTGGAATAATTGTATATATTTACTATTAATTATATAGATTTTTTTTACGCAAAGGCTGCATTTATTTGATCAAAAAAGTAAAACAGTAATATTGTGAAATATTATTACAGTCTAAAATAGCAAGCATATTAGAATGATTTCTGAAGGATCATGTGACACTAAAGACTAGAGTAATGGCTGCTGAAAATTCAGCTTTGCATTACAGTAATAAATTACATTTGAAAATATAGAAAAGTTATTATTTCAAAAATATTAAAAGTCTTAATTATTCAAAATTTTTGACCAGTAGTGTAGGTTGACAATGAAAATTGTATAAGAAGGTTTAGTAACCTGTTACTTTTTTTTTAATTTATCCTTTTATTTTATTTTATTAATATTGTTCAGTGCCACATCAAAGTCACCCTTTATTTATCATTGTTAATTAATGCATGTCTTGTTTTCTTGTCTGTGCGCAATAATGATCAACTTGAAAGTGTTACATTGTGTCCTGTGATTGTGATCATGTGTAAATATATTCATGCCACCTCAGTGCTGCTTTAAAAAGTGTGTGGTGGTGTCATGCATGGAAGAGAAGTCTGTTAATAACATGTTTGTCCTGTATACTATATGCATTGTGATTAGGGCTGCATGATTAATCGAATGCGATTGTCATACGCATTTTGTTAAAAAAGCCGGTTCTGTAATCAGCAGGAAATCATCACCACGTGCTTTCAGATGGAGCAGAATTTACTAATTAATAACAATTAATAAAAAAAATCTGATTTTATTTTTATTTATTTAATTTTATCCATAATCATTTTGTGCTGAAATGTAAGCTCAAATCAAACCAAATCAAACATTTTATTTATTTGCTAAAGTAATGTATTTATTCTGGTAAAACGTTGTTTTCTCAATTCAATGAAAACAGTTTAAAAACACAGATTGTTTGTGATATATTTGGATGTTGGTTTGCAATGCTTCTGTTAATCAACCAATGCTGGTATTCTGTAAATGGGCGGATGTTGGCCAGTATTTTAGTCTGGGTGTAAGATGCTCAATCACCTTGTCTTATGTGTGTGTTTTTCAGTGCGGGACCCAAGGGTGACAACATTTACGAGTGGAGATCCACCATCCTGGGTCCTCCAGGTTCAGTCTATGAGGGAGGCGTGTTCTTTCTCGATATCACCTTCTCTTCCGATTACCCCTTCAAGCCACCAAAGGTACAGTGTGGAAAATCATCTTCCCTTTTTATTCACTATTTTTGAGGTATTAAAACAGGGGATGCTTAATCCTGCTTCAAGTGATCTGCCTTTATGCATTGCTTACTTACAACTCTAATCAAAGTCTTGAAAATTACAGGCAAGTGTACCAGGATGGAACTAAACTCAGGCTGTGTTTGAAAACCTAGCGAGCAGTCATGCTTTCTACTGCTCATATAGGCTGCTGCCTTCTGAGGGAGAATCCTGACTGACATAGCACTTTATAAGTGAATGATACATGAAATGCTTACGAATGCCTTAGAACTTGGTCAGAAGCAGGTGTCTTAGAAGGCAGCATCATCATGCTTTTAGAAGCTGCATAGGCAGCTCATTATGTTTCACAACAGGGTCTCAATCTAAATGCAAAATCAAATGCATTGGAATGTATTTGGAAGCATTTCAGACTGAATACATCAAAGCTGTTCTTGAATGTGGGGCAGAACTTAAAACAGCTGTATCAGCTATTTGATGCTGTTCTTGAGAATAGAAGATCATGAATCAAAGTCCCTTGACATTTCTAAGCCATATGAAAGTAAATGATCATTTAAGCATTGTATAATCTGAAAGTTATTGTAAAGTGGTACCTCATGTACAAATAACACATTAAATTAAATGTGAAATTTTAAAGTAGAAAGACTGAAATAGTATTTTAATGTAAAACATGCTTCATTAATCAACATCAAAAATAATCTTTTTTTTTACAGTACAAGCTGATGCGTGTTATAAAAGCTGAATTTAAAATAAGATTATAATAAATGTATATGAGACAATATACATAGTAGTACAATAAATCACACATACAGTGTGTTTAAAAGTCCTTATTTTTAAAATGTAATTTTATTCAGGAAATACAATTTTAGGATTTATAAATGTAAAATAAAAAATGTTATGATATAAAATATTTAAGATTCTGCACTATTTCTTGGTCACTAATCTTTTATACAGATGGTAAGATGTTCTTGCTTCCATTAAAGTTCAAGGCGGAGAACAAATGTTTCAATTCAGCTTTTCACTGGAATTATTGCTGCTTATATTATTTGTAATGGAAAAAGCTATTAAGCTGTTATTAGAAATATTAGAAGTATTTAGAAGTATTTTCACAAGTAGACTTTTGAACGCATCTGTGGATGTGTAGTTTGCTATTATTAGGTAATAGAGCAGTGGCCTTTAATTAAGATGTATTAGCTCTACCAAGGACACTCTGTAACAGATCATTCAGAACAGGTATTGACCTCTGTTAAAATGTCTCAAGGATAATGTGAAGCTGAACGATTATGTTTTTCTAATTTGTGTGCTGGATGGCTGAACGTACTCCTTTCGAGCACCGGCTATTTCCAGTGTAAAGCAATTAGCGAGATGCCGACAGGCAGCGATGTGGTTTAGGGAAGCTGGTTTACTATACAGCTCCAGCTATAAAGGTGAAAGAGTCAACCATGGCATTTCGGATTAATTAGCATCCGAATCTCCTTCCTCAGCATGTTTGGGAATTTGCCCCGCTCTTAGTGGCTCTCCACCTCAGTCTGGCCCTCATCTCGGCCGTCAGCGGCATCTGTAAACAACAAGTTTATATAAAGCTCATGGGCTGGAGGGGGCTCTTTGTTCAGATCAAGTCACTGCAAAGCTCTAATCCACTGATTATAAACAGGATTCATCCTCTGCGGTGGATGCCGGGCAGAGCCGGCGATCCGCACCCCCTCATTCTTTTGTCACCAGATGAAATGCAAGGCAACTTGGAGGCCGATCTCGCCTACATTTGTTTGGGTTGGTGCTCTGTGAAGTCATTGCCCTCTCTCGCTCACTAAGCGGTGAGGCTTGGTTTGTGGTCTGCTAATCTGTGCTTTTGTGAATGAGTCTGTCTGTGTTTGGGAGCAGGGCGGAAAAGAGAGAGACAGGCATTTCATCCTAAAAGTCTATTTAGAAATAAGAGTATCGATTAACTCGAGCTGTAAAAGGCTCTAATGCATTGGTTTGTTGACAGAGCAGTTTGGTTGGGTCATTATGTGCCTTTAAAAAGAGCTATTTCTCTTTTATTTTGTCTTTCTTTCTTTCTTTCTTTCTTTCTTTCTTTCTTTCTTTCTTTCTGTCTGTCTGTCTGTCTGTCTGTGTTTAGAAACTCTAAAACACTACCTGGCTGTCTACTGCCTACAGAGATGCCTTTGTTGCTAAGCTAATGATGCCATTCCCTAATAAAAGGATGATAATTGAATAAAGATCTGATTATGGTTTTGATTAACATTCAAATGGGTTCAACTATCAACAAGTTCTTTTGCAGTCATTTATCTCTGAACTTAGGGAGTGTTTACTTTACATGACACTGTTTTGGCCATACACGACAGCTGTGTTTTGGGGGTTTTGAAAACTTAAAGGGGTGGTTGACTGTTTTTTTTTTCTAGGCTTGATTGTGTTTATGGGGTGCAGTCTAACATGTGTTAATGCTACGTTTAAAAAAAACAACCTTTATTTAAATTTACCTTTATTCTACACCGCTCTGTCCCTTCTCCCATAATCGTGCTGATCATTTCCTGCTTTTATGAAGCCCCTCCCTCAGAAATGTTGTGATTCGCTAAACCACCTCTAGTGCGCGTCTGAACGTCACGCCCCACAGCTCAGCGGCATGTGCTCCGGTTGTATTGTAAACAATGGCGTCGTCTATATTGCTTATCAGTTTGAACCCGATTGAGACGCAGAGGATATTATTGAAGAGGATCGCGCAGAACCTGTGCAAGCACGGCTCTGTGATGTCACAAACCCGGGAAGTAACTCGTTGTAGTCCCTACGAGCCGTTTTTGTAGACATTAAACTGCCAGAATTTTAAAAGATATCTCCGTTTGCATTGAACTTTCAGTGTCGCAACTTTGCAGATATTGTTTATGCTCAAACAGCAACATTACACACTAACTAATGTTAAAAAAGTGAAATCGCAATCAACCCCCCCTTAAAAAAAAAAACGGTTTCCAAAGTGCAAGTTTTTGAAAACGATACCGTGATAGTCTCTGTGTAAATTACAAAAACTCGAATTTGTGAAAACGGTGAAGTCATGCTCATGCATATTACGTGTGCCCGTAGTGTTTCTTTAGAAAGTGACATCGCCAACTACTGGCCTGGCATGCATAATACAATGTTTTTGTCATCTTTGCATATCCATGTGAACAGGGATCATTTTGGCAATGTCGTTGTCTGTATACAAATCTTTAAAAAATGTAAAGGAAAAAGCATTTCCATATATATATATTTTATAGTTTTAAATATTTTTTATTTATTAAAATATATTTATATTAATATTTAATTCATTTTTAATGCTTATTAAGTGTATGTCTGTGTTGCATTAAATATACAACAAATTTTATGTTAAACATGATACATTTAAATTAATATTAAATATAATTATTTTATAATTAATATTATATTTGTAATTTCTTGCAAAAGTCCAAAATTCTGGGCAAAGTTTAACATTTTAACCGCCTTCAAACGTGAAACTTGAAACTTAAGACTCACCCAAAAATACACAGCACACAATTTTGGGTAAAGTAGGAACATTTCTCAATATTTATGTTTACATTCTACATTTCTCTCAACTTGCTCTCTTCTTGGATTAATAATTCTGTGTAAATGTGGCTCAGGAATGCTTGACAAAGGCATGGCCAAAACAGTAAATATTATTTTTTATAGTGTGTGGGAGCTATGGTAGTGTGTGAGATTTTTTAATTACCTGTTTATGATGTTAGTTTAGGATAAAAAAATATCCTTTCAGTATTTTTATTTTCAGATGTGCAATGTATTTCTATTTATTGTTTGCCTACATTTGACTAAAAAAGGCATCTTAAAGAACAGCTTCCCAACTTTAGGAACAGTCTTTGCATTGCTAGTGTCATTATGATGCCTTAAAATGCTATATAGGCAGCTCACTAGGTTTTTCTCTCACTTCTCTCCATAGGGGCATATGTCATGAACTCTCTCTTGTTTTGTTTCCCAGTGTTGGCCGTGAGGCCTCACACAGGTTGCCCGTGTCATGCTGGCTGTGTTTTTGAACTCCCAAGACCACCGTGTTCATACAATACCCGCATTGTGCCAGGCGGGCAGGGTTATTTTGGTCAATCTGTTTATGCTGCCTGCATCATGTGACGGACGTCTTAGTAGCTGCTGCAGGGGGCAGAGTGAGACGCAGTGAACAAACAAGAAGCGCTCTTTATGTGCTAAGGGAGCAGACTAATGCATGACCCTTATCTGGCAGATTCGGCCCTCCCACAATACTGCAGTCAGTGGTGTCCCGCCGGTCCTGTAAGCCGGGGCCATAAGTCGTCAATACTCTAGATAAGGGCTACTGACACACAGTTGGGAAGCTGGGTCAGGTTAAGCTTGCTTGGCTTTCTCTTCTCACCGGATCGATAGCTTTCAGGATTCAGCCCTGGTTTCTGAGAGAGCCGTTAATGAGAGTGATCCAGCTCTCAAAAGCCCCGTCTATAATAAAAGCCCTGTTATAACACATCCAGAGTATTAAAGCGTGGTTCTGGACTGGTAAGCTAACATCATCCCTTTTTAGATAGACTTGTTTTGTGATGGTTTTGGTTTCCTCCTCCTGTGCAGGTCACGTTCCGTACGAGGATCTATCACTGCAACATCAACAGTCAGGGTGTGATCTGCCTGGACATCCTGAAGGATAACTGGAGCCCAGCTCTGACCATCTCGAAGGTCCTGCTTTCCATCTGTTCTCTGCTAACAGACTGCAATCCAGGTGAGTACAGCAACTCAGGCCCAAATCCTAAGACTAGCTTTATTAGTAAAATCAGAGGACATTAATTAGATGTGCATTTTCATCCAAAAAGTGAAGGTTCATCCAAAAATGAGAATTGTGTCATCATGTACTCACCCTAATGTCATTCCAAAAACGTACTTTCTTCTGTAAAACTCAGTGGGCCTCATTCACATAGTGAAAGTTAACTTCCATACAGTAGGTCCTACATTTATTCGTAAATTTAGAATACATTTTAGTGATGTATTGTTTGTGAAAACGCTGGTACGCAGATTTTCTTACACACATTTTCATGAACAAATCATGATTCGCCAATAACTTTCGTACTAAAATTTATTCTAAATGTATGAATGTAGGAACTACCGTATGGAAGCCCGTTTCCACCATGAAATAAAAAATAAAAAGGTAATTGTGACTTTATCTCACAATTCTGACATTTTTCTTACAACTCTGAGATATAAACTTAGAATTGCGAAATGTTAACTCGCAATCGCTAGATATAAACTTGCAATTCTGAGAAGAAAAGTCCGAATTGTGAGATACTGTATAAACTCACAGTTGCAAGAAAAAAAAAGGCAGAATTGTGAGATAAAAGTTGCAGTGATCTTTTTTTATTAGAGTGATTTTATTTTTTATGAAAATAAATGGGCTCTGTTGTTGTTTGGACCCAACTGACTTTCAAAACATCATCTTTTGTGCTCCACAGATTCTAGACAGGTTTGGAATATCATGAGTATGAGGGAATGATGACGTAATTGTCATTTTGGGTGAACTATCCCTGGGGTGAAGTCTGGTCCTTCTATGCACAATAGGACAACCTATGAACATTGTAGACTGCATTCTTTACGTCACAGCTTGTAGTACCAAAGAAGCTAATGACATAATAAGGGATTAGCAAATTGGAAAACTTTTGGAAAATTGGGAAAAACAAAACATTAAATCGGTCACCTTTTCTTGTTTATCTACAATTCAGTAATAGCAAAACTTCTCTTGCAGTGTTCACTCTCTAATTTTGTACTGCACCTCATGCTTGATTGCATAACTCAGGTTCACTAGAAGGTCTCAGCCATGACATATCTGAAAGACTACACCCACCAGATAAAAATGAAATGATTTGATTAGATGTGATTTTTTTCCTGTTCATTTGAGGTTTTGTTACTTTATTTATTTGACTGAAGGCCGTAAGGCAGGGGTTTCCGATCCTGCTCCTGGAGAGACACCTTCCTGCAGAGTTCAGCTCCAACCTGCTCCAACACACCTACCTGGATATTTCCAAAGACCTTGATTAGCCAGTTCAGGTGTGTTGAATTATGGTTAGGGTTCAACTCTGCAGGAAGGTGGGCCTCCAGGAGCAGATCTGGACACTCCTGAAACTCAGACTGAAGAAACATAAAGAAATAATTTCAGATTGCATAGAACTTTTGCCAGTATTCAATTGCGTCAAATCATAAAAAGGACATCACACACAAGTTCTTAATATTAAATGAAGATCCATCGATATGCTTTTAAAGACAGAGTCTAGTATCTCTTTAACGTACAGTATTTTATTAAATTGTGCTGGTTTAAGAAATTATATTGCTGAGTGATATATTTTAAATCACTTTTTTATACTATTTCAATTTGTTACTCACCATGAAAATAGCCAAGGAAGCTGGTGTGGCATTATAACACCAACCAGCCAGTATTCATTTGCATGCTGGCAAAGCCTCAAATTGGCAAAACCAGAAACAAAGTTATAGAAAATACATGGGGAATAAAGTTATGCCAGCAGAGAGTTTACTGTTGCCTAACCCTAAAATTAAAGGAAAATAATTTTGATTAAAGAATCTCATCCCAAAAACATGTCCTATATTCAGCCTTGCTATTTTGAACTGAAACTATTAAAATAATTTTCATTAATAGAAAAAAAATGAAATAAAATATAAATATTAGATGAAAAACTTTCATGAAAAATACTCCAAAAGACTTAAATGAAAACTAACGGAAGTACAATAAGTATAAATTGAAGGACCAAAATGACTAAAACTACAACAAAAATGAAATAAAGCTACATAAAAATAAAAAAGCACATACAATTATTAAAACTTGAATGAATTAAAGTGGAAGCTGAAAATATAAAAATAATGGCTAAATCAAAATATGAGTAAATACTAAAATAACACTGCCACTACATTTTATCAAATTAATTCATTGAATACAGAAAAGATTGATCATTTTCATGTATGTATGATGTTGAAGCTGATGACTGAACTTTAGACTTTAGACAGGTTCATTTTAGGTCTTCATTGTTGTGTTGCTTGAAGTGAAGGTTTTGTCATGAGCAAGGAAAACCAGACCGAATCTTGTAAAGCCATCACGATGTTTGTCTCGAAAACATCTCTGACATTGTTGTGTCAGCTGAGTCAGCACATGAATCCCACACAGCTCTTTCATTTACTCTCCACGATGGCTCACTTCCCACTGCTCTCTCTCTCTCTCTCTCTCTCTCTATGTGTGTCCTTCCCATGCAGCGTCTTTCAGAATACTGTGTTCTCGCTGACTCCTGGGTATAAGAATGTCTCACTTTTTTCCTTTCCGTTCTTCTTTTTCTCCCCCTTCCCCTCGTCTCTCAGCGGATCCTCTGGTGGGAAGCATAGCTACTCAGTACCTGACCAACAGAGCTGAGCATGACAGGATAGCTCGACAGTGGACCAAGAGATACGCCACATAGACGGCGCCCGCTCGCCCTCCCATCCACCACCCCCTTTCTTCCCAGCTTCCCTTTGTCCACCCGTCCTTCCTGCACTCTTCTCCAGCGCCGCCCCAGTTCCCATCACCCGCAGGAGTGTAAAGATCCAGGAGAAGCAACTTTACAACGTGCAACAAATCTTTATAGCCTTTACAATACGGACTTCTGTGTATATGTCATACTGATTCTACCCCGTGTTTTGGGAGCGCAGACAGGACCCGCCAAGGTGTAAAGGCTGCCGGAGTAGAATTTTGTAGCTGTAGATTTAGTTCTGTTTAAAAGCCTACTTGCAAGTCTTGCTTCTTTGGGATATAAAAAATGTATTTTGTGATGTAATAAGGAAAATATTCCTAAAGTCAACCAAATATTATGGTGCATTTTAGCCTAATTCATTATCTGTATGAAGTCAAAGAAAACAAAAAAAAGATTAAAAAAAAGAAAAACAAGCTGTAGATTATTAGAAATGATGTCATTTATATGAGACCCACACTCATTTCCAGTTCTGTGGTACATGCTGTTGTGAATCTGTTATATCTTTGTCAGTTTGTAATGAAGCGATCTCATTGAACGTTTTGTAGCTCAGCAGAAATGAGCAACCACTGTAACATCCCCTCGAACACAATAAAAAAAGAAAACTGTCCCCCGGGTCAGGTGTTGGTGTGTGCTCTTTTCTCATGTTTACTGCACTCTTAACACCTACATTAAGATCCGATCAGCTCACAAATGATGGACTGTACTGAAATAAATTCATACTTTTATTCAGCAAGGAATGGATGCAGTCAAATGGAGTCAAAAGTGACAGTAAATGCTTTTAAAATTCTACAAAAGATTTCGATTTTAAATAAAAGCTCTTATGAACTTTGTATTCATCAAAGAATCTTGAAAAAAAGTATCGTGGTTTTCCACAAAAATAAGCAGTAACTGTTTTTAACACCGATAATAAGAAATGTATTAAAATACTAAAATCGTACCGACCCCAAACTGGAATGGTATTGTAAACAGGCTTTTATTATCTTGAGAGGTCAAATTTCTTTACTTTAAATTCTTTATTATGTTTTTAAAGGGCCTTATTTTCACACTTTTTACTTTTTTTCCTAATATTTATGAATGCATTTTAGGTTCTTATTTTTTTATTTTTTTATTTTAACCCCTTTCAAAACCACAGCTACATATGCCTGATTTTTTACAAGGGTTACATGAAATAACCGCGGTTACTTTTTTTTTTTTTTAATATAAGGTGTTTTCTATTGTGTTCAGTGAAATTTTTGGGGTTCATTTTTGAGCCTGGTTGTTTGGCTGGCAACTAATGATTATTTTGATAATTGATTAATCTGGCTTTTTTAAAGTAATTGCATTAAAAAAAAAAAAAGTGTTTTCTGTAACTCATTGAAAAACGTTATTCTACATCCTTGTTATTCCACAGTCATCACAATTAAAAACAAAAACTATTTTTTTTAATACAGTTTTAAATTATTTTACACAGTATGACCATTAAATCACTAAATTAGAAATTATATTAATATAGTATTAATATTTATTAATATACGAATATGTTATAATATATATTTATTAATATTTTAATAAAACATAAAAGCACAAATTTAACTGTTAAGATGTTGATTCTTCTACAGGAACATTGCACATTTACTCTTAACTTCTGGTTTTGTAAAAAAATATAAGCTATATATGAAGAAATAAAATTCTCTGTTTACATTTATTTTATTATTATTATTATTATTTATTATTATTAGTTGTATCTTTAAGTTTTGTATTTTTGATGACTTCATTATTTTTCTTTTGCATTTTAAATATGCAAAATTAATTTAGAACATATTTGGCTATGGCCTGGAAGTATGTTGGGCTCTCATTTGTGGTCATGCTTTAAAAAAAAAAAATCATGGCACTGGCAAAATATCTACTGTAACATAATGAAATACTTGCAGTTTGCATGTTGCTTGCAAAATATTTCATCAGTATATACAGCTCTTTTTAACTGGCCAAAAAAGGAGAACCAGGCTTAGAAGCATAATGATCTAGCCAAAACTAACATGTATGACTGACACGAGCAGCTGTCCAGCAAAACCTGCCTGTTTAAGAATACTTCCTGTTGATTTAGTGTCATATTGGGCCACAGCACTGACTTGTGGACTCACTAACTCCACAAAACACATGGGTACGACATTCATTAGCACTGTTATGTCATTTTTGGCATCCATGAGGGGTCACTTGGTCTCTTGTGTACATCTCACATTCATATTGGCTCTGCCTTCAGGATGTTTCTATAGTCAGAGTGAGACGAGATTTTTTTTGGGTCGCTCCCAAAAGAACATCCGTCACTGGTCTGGACTCGCTGTGGTTGAAGTGAAATTCATTCTGACCTGTGTTGATAGTGTCAGATTTACACCCATGAGGGCAGGGGAACGTGAACTGCTGTCTGACTCAACTTGAATGTTTGCAGCCCCCTGGTGGCACCTTTCTTAATCACACTTAGCTGGGAGGGTGATGGAGATCAATCCGGAGTTGTGTAGGGAGGGATTGATTATTTTATTGATTGTCAGTTGCTCATCCATTTTATGATGTGATGATGTTTTTCTTTCCCCAGTGGAATCTAAAAAAAAGTGTATGCATGTGATATATCATTACTTTAGTCTATTTAATAAAAATGCATATTTATTTATTTATTTATTTAACATCAATGTTTTTTTAAACTTTCTATTCAGCAAGGATCTTGGGAAAAAAATAAATCATAGTTTCCACTTATTAATATTTAAAAAATATTAATATTATGTTTAACAATGGATCCTTATAGTAAAGTAGTTAACTACTACATTAGTTAACTTTAACTAACAAGGAAAAATACTTCTAAAGCACTTATTAATCTTAGTTAATGTTAATCTCAACATATACCAGTACATTATTAAAATCAAGTTATATTTGTTAACATTAGTTAATGCATGTGAATTAACATGAACATTTTATTAACTAACATTAACAAAGGTTAATAGCTGCTGTAAAAAATATATTGCTCATTATTAGTTCAAGTTCATTCATGCATTGTTAAAAATGAGACCTTATTGTGAAGTGTTACCAATTTTATTGTAAAATATTATTTTCCACAAAATATTAATATTATTATAAAATCTTAAAATCGTATTAATCAGCACAAATGTTTTCAACATTAATTTATTACATTACATTTTATATATATATATATATATATATATATATACACACATATATATATATATATATATTCATGTGAAATTCATAACTGTATAGCATGTATATACCAGTTAAACATTTGGACTGCATATATGTTTCTTGTGATACCTTTTAATCTAAAAACTTTTATGTTTGAAATTAGATTTGTAGGCAAACATAAGCTATATGTATTATTTACTATTTATTATTATTTTTCATTGTATTTTTTTATTTAATTATTTTTATTTACTTTATGTACATTTTTCTTGTTTTTATTTACTAGTAGTAGTAGTAGTAGTAGTATGAGTTGGATTGGATAATAGTTTTGATGACTTCACTATTTGTCTAAAATATGGGAAATTATAATAATAATGAATAGGTGTGTCCAGACTTTTGACTGGTATTGCAAAGATACAAATTCCAGTTGTTAAAGCAAAATGTTTTGCATGAATGCAGTTCAGCTGTAAAGCTTTGTGATAATAAAGGACAGAACTTCATCTCATGGCCACACGAGGGAGACAAACCATAACGCCCCTTCCTCTCACTGCCTGCTTTGTTCATAAATGGCTTTAATTGAGTTTTTCAGCTATTTGCCTTTGATTATTTATTCCTCTCATTGATCCCATCAGAAAGCGGTCTCATTAAATGAGCTGTGGCAGGTCCAATGAGAAATCACGGCATAAGGAAAGGATTACTGATGAAGTGCCCACACACACAGCCCAGCGTCATAAAGAGCCTCAGATTCAGTCAATATTGAGAGGGGACGCTCTGCTCTGATCAGGGCTGAGAGGACAGACCCTTCGTCATGAGTGATGTCTGTTGAAGTAAAAATGAGATCTCTCACTCACCTCGCAGAAACCCCTTGGCCTTGAGGTCTTATGGATGAGGGTTTTCTTAAAGGGGTCATATGATGCGATTTCAAGTTTTCCTTTCTCTTTGGAGTGTTACAAGCTGATTGTGCATAGATAAGATCCCTGAAGTTGCAAAGACTAAAGTCTCAAAACCAAAGAGATATTCTTTATCAAAGTTAAGACTCTGCCACGCCCCCCTAAAACGGCTCATTCTAACAAGGAGGGGGCTTTGTAGAAAACGAAGCGTTTGAGAGAGGCGGGGCATAGAGGACCTACAATAATGTACAGTATTTGAAAAATAATGTGTTTTTTGAACATTAAAGCATGTCAACATATTCTGTTACACCAAATACACAAAATAATGATCTTTAAAAAAGCATCATATGACCCCTTTAAGTGTGTTTTCTTACTTGATGGTTTCTGTGTGGCATTATTGTTGTTGTGTGGGATGGTTTGCACGTAGATCCATTTTCTGCTCCTGGTGCTCAGATGTGTCCTATAGTTTAATCAAGTTTACTAAAGCAATAACCCACTGGAGGCTGTGCGTTATAGTGACAAAACTGCCTTGTTAAAATCACTGTAACAGACATTCACAAGTGGCTTATTGATTTTATATACCACCAGAAATAGAAAAAAGATAAGACAATAAATGTTAAATAGTTACTGGCAACCCGTTACCAGTATGGTTCATTTTGTTAACATTAATGCGTTTGGAATCATAAATTAACAATGAACAACTTTTTACAGCATTTTTTTTTTTTTTAATCCAGGTTAAGGTAATTTATAAATATACTATTAATTTGTAATTTTATTTGTTTATAATACATTACGTTTATTATATCTCATTTGTTAATGTTAACGCATTAATTAACATGAACTAACAATGAGCAATATATTTTACAGCATTTATTAACTTAATGTTAGTTACAAAATATCATGTTTATGTGAGTTCACAGTACATTAATGTTAGCAGATATAACTTTAGCAGAGATTAATAATAACCAAGATTAATAAATGCTGTAAATGTGTTCATTTTTAGTTCATATTTAACTTTAATATATTTAATATGAACTATTTAACTATGTTGTTAAGTTTAATCGGATTGTAGAAGTAATAATAATAATATAAATAATAATCATATTTAAAATAATTATTTATTGCTAATATATTATTATAATTTTTTTTATTAATGAACTATATTAGTTGAATTAGTTCATTATTGGTATTAATAAATCATCATCAGTGTAAGCAGTTCTTCCACTAATATAGTTCATTTGCTGAATTAGCTATGTAGCTTTTAAAAATGAACATAAACCAAGATTAATAAATGCTGGGGGGGAAAAAAAGTTATGTTAATTTTAGTTAATATTTAATGCATTAACAAATTTAATCTTATTGAAATAATATGTAAAACAATAATTTATTTTTTGTATATTATTTATAATTAATTAATTCCTGACTTAATTAACTAATATTAGTAGGGATGCGCCGATACCGATACTGGTATCGGTATCGGGCGAGTACTGGAAAAAGTGGTATCGGTGCATCCCTAAATATTAGTTAAACAAGTTGTATTATTATTATTATTATTATTTTTGTTTATTATTAATGAAATATATTGTACTATAAGCAGTAAGCAGTTCTTTCACTAATGTAGTTCATTAGCTAAATAGAAGCTACATAGCTACTTGATATATTAATGTTCAGTCGCATATGCGTTTTATGATATGGCTCATCCTATCAGAATCAGAACAGAAGCTGTTTTATAAGTAGGGTTAACATGATAAGCTCATTACGTTCTCATAAGCAGTGTTCTGCCTATTAACCCCTCTTTGGCCGTGTTAGTTATTACCTGTGAGACAAAGGAAGGGGTGGAAGCGTTCAGTCAGTATGTTCAAGTGTGTTGTAGGCCTGTGAACAGCAGCCACGGCGATAGGGCCGTCACAGGCCTCTTGTGCGCGGTTACAAGTGGAGAACACAAAGGCTTAATTGAGATGAAGTGAGCCGTGGATTAGTATGGGTGCTGCTAAATGCCCTCATCCTGACTGACAATAGAGGCCCTCTGACGGGGTCCTGTCGGCTGAGACGACCCAGCCTCCTCTTTTGTTTTTCAAGGAGCTGCGTGTTTGAGTTTGCACAGCAGACGATTCTTGAGAGCTGTAAGCATGTCAAAATTAGGCTGTATTTGAGTGTTAATCAGGTTCGGTTAGTTGGTTTTTCATTAAGCAAATGGGGGGAAAACTCAGAGTTATAAAGATATGAAATGTAATTTTCCTCAGACAAATGCAATGTTTGAGCCAACAGTCCAGTTGGGCAAATGTGTTTTTCCTATCTGTGTTTTTTATGATGTTTGAAACATAAACGAATGTTCAAAAGTTTGGAGTCTGTAAGGTTTTAATGTTCTTGAAAGAAATCTTTTATGCTCACCAAGGCTGCATTTATTTGATTAAAAATAGTAATACTGTGAAATATTTTTACAATTTAACATACCTGTTTTCTATTTGAATATATTTTCAAATGTAATTTATGCCTGTGATGCAATGCTGAATTTTCAGCAGCCATTACTCCAGATGACATGATCCTTCAGAAATCAATCTAATATGCTGATTATGTACTCATTAAACCCTATTATTATTATGTTGAAAACAGTTGTGTTCAAATGAACAGTATTGAAACAGTAGAGACATTTATAATGTTAAAAAAAGATTTTTCACATTTGATCAATTTAATGTGCTGAATAAAAGTATTCATTAAAAAACAATGTTTTTTAAAATAAATAATTTCATGTTTTATATGGTGTAAATTTATAGAATTTATTATAAAAAAAATTATATATATA